>NC_133751.1:76874303-77011803 GCF_036562045.2 Rhinolophus sinicus | reverse complement strand
GCTGTCATCCAGGCTTCGTTGTTCTATTTAGAGAGCACAGGTAGAGTAGATTTAGCATAATTCTTAAGGGCTCTAGGATTTTTTGGAACAGTAAATGAGCATTGGCTTCAACTTCAAGTCACCAGCTGCATTAGCCCCATAAGAGAGTCAGCCTGTCCTCTGAAGCTTTGAAGCTTTGAAGCCAGGCATTGACTTCTCCTCTCCAGCTGTGAAAGTTATAGATGGCATCTTTTTCCAATATAAAGCTATTTCACCTACATTGAAAATCTGTTGTTTAGTGTAACCACCTTCATTAATTATCTTAGCTGGAATTTCTGGATAACTTGCTGTAGCTCCTACATCAGCACTTGCTGCTTCACCTGCACTTTTATGTTAGGGAGATGGCTTCTTTCCCTAAACCTCATGAGCCGACCTCTGCTGGCTTCTTTTACAGCTTTACTTTTACTGCTTCGTCATCTCTCTCAGCCTCCTTAGAGGTGAAGAGAGTTAGGACCTTCCTCTGGATTAGGCTTTGGTATAAGGGATTGTTGTGGCTGGGTTGATCTTCTATCCAGACCACTAAAGCTTTCTCTATATCAGCAATAAGGCTGTTTCACCTTCTTATTCATGTATTCACTTTTAATTTCCTGCAAGAACTTTTCCTTTGCATTCACCACATGCCTATTTGATGCAAAGGCCTAGCTTTCAGCCTATATCAGCTTTCAGCATGCTTTCCCTACTAATCCTGATTATTTCTAGCTTTGATTTAAAGTGAGAGATTTGCTACTCTTTCTTTCTCTTGAACACTTAAAAACCATTATAAGGTTATTAACTGGCCCCATTTCAATATTGTTGAGCCTCAAGAAATAGGGAGGGACAAGAAGAGGGAGAGAGATGGCGGAACAGCCAGGTAGTGGAGGAGTCAGAAAACATACAATAGTTATTTTGTTGTCCAACATGGGTGTGTTTTGTGGTACCCCAAAACAATTACAGTAGTACTACAAAAGATCACTGATCACAGATCACCATAACAAATACAATAATGAAAAAGTTTGTAATATTGCTAAAATTAGCAAAATGTGACACACAGACCCGAAGTGAGTAAATGCTGTTGGAAAAATTGGGCCAACAGACTTACTGGACTCAGTGTTGGCACACATCCTTAATTTGTTAAAAAACATTATCTGCAAAGCACAATGAAATGAAACAGAGTAAAACGAGGTATGTCTGTAGGTGGTAATTTGTATATTGCAGTGTGGAATGTGAAATGAACATGTGAACAAACACACAGGATGTATAAAATCAATTTTCTATGAAATTATACTTGTTTATATACTGTTCAAGATGCAGAAAGCATTATAAACAATTTTCAATCATGCAGGGATAAATACACATATTTAAAGAGTTGTGGTAATGTGATGTATGCAGTGCATTCTCAGTCCCGCAGTTATGTTATATATTAATTTTTCTTTCATGTTTCTTAATTTTGTTACTTTTAACTTACTTTTATACTTAATTATATGATCTGTTGAAAGCCCTCTGTCATATTTCCTGTTATCCCTGATTCTCTCTTCAGCCAGAAGTTTATCCTCTCTATAGATTATTACCTCATGACCATTGTTTTTTAATTTTTAAATATTATGTTATCTTTTAAATCTTTATTTTCTATTCACCTCTATTTTTGCCTATTTTTGTTGAGCAATTTCTTGTTCTGTTATGTTACTTCTCCCTTGATATTTTAAAACTTATGGACATATTTTTAACATTACTTTCAGATTATTTTTATTCCCCCCCCCATTTTGAATTAAATCAACTTGTAATTGATATTTTTTGGCTGTGCTTAAAACACTTTATGTATATATGTAGATACAGATATAAATGTGTGTGTATGTGTATATATATATATATATATATATATATATATATAGTTACAGTTACAGCATACATATATACATGTATACATGTATGTGTGTGAATGTGTTATGTTGACGGGAGTGTAAAATGGTATTACCATTTTGTAAAATTATTAGGAAATTTCTTTTAAACATTTATTTACGTTATTTACGTTATTGCCCAGCATTCTACTTGAATTATTTAGGGAGAGTAAATGAAAATATATATCCACAAGAAGATATGTTCAAGGATGTTCATAGCTCTTTTGTTTGTAAGACAGACTTGTTTCTATCAATAAGAAAGTAGCTAAATCAATTTGGTATATTTATAAAATAGAATGCTCAGAATAAAAAAGAAGTGACTACACACATGTGGATAAATCTCAAAACGTTATGTTTAGGAAAATAAGGCATAGATGAAATAGTAAATAATTTATGAGTCTTTTTATATAAGGTCCAATAATTGATAAGTCTATGATGCAAAAGTCAAAAGTGGTTTCCTCAGGAAGAAAGGGGGACAGCATGCATTGCATACACCACAAGTGGCACAAGGGAACTTATTGGGAGGGTGGAAATAGTCTGTCTTGTTTGGGGTGGTAATTATATGAATATTTATAATAGTCAGAATTTTATATGGATGTACATAATTGTGAAAACAAAAATTGAAGTCCTCAGGTGTGTGCAAATTTCAGTTTTTCTGAAATACTTCAATTCAATAAAATAAAAGTTAAAAATATAGCTGCATAAAAAAGTATTGTTGAAAATATTTCTGGGATGACTACTAAAATTTATAAACTTTCGTATTCCAAAGCCATCATAAAAATATTGTAAAACAAATACCTTACTGGGAAAATAATTGCAGAAAATAAAACAAAATTCTAATGTTCTATATAATTACTCCCTAAAAAATTAATTCTGAAAAGAAATGATGTGCAAAAAGTATTTGCTAAGAAAAAGCATGCATGTGTAACATACAAGTAACAAAGACAATGCAAATATAACACAAATAAGATTCTTCACCTATTAATTTTGATTTTATTTTCTTTTATTATAGTGTTAAGGAAGGTTTGGTAAGATACATAACGTTATACTTTGCTGGTAGGGTTTGGATTGACCTAGTTTATTTGAAAAACAGTGTCAGGAGGTGCATAAAGATCTTATTAATTTCTGTGCTCAAAATATATTCACATGTAGAAAACAAATTTTAGCTTTGATGATATGTCTCAGAGCCTCTTCCACACCTTAGATTGCTCACAAGTGTTTTGTCAATTAATGAACACCTCGTCTCAAAGTCATGGTAACTTCCAATTAAGGTCCCTGAATGCTTGTCCTTGTATGGTTTCCTATCCCAGGTTCAGCCTATGCACCCCTCAGATCTCTGGAAGTACGCTGTAAGAACAAGAGTTTCTAAGGTCCTTTTATTTGAAACCATTAACAGAATTAAAGCCAATTGTCAAGCCCATTCCTATTACTGTTCACCTGCCTTTACAGATGCTTTTAGAGTATACCAGATACCAGGTAGAGAATGTCAAAAACTGTTGCGATCTGGATCCACTAAAAATTCAAGTGTTGTAACTTGATCCTGTTCCATTTTTACTGCTGCATTTCTTTTAATTATTTCTGTTTAAGTCATAGCGAATGCCCTTTAAAAGTTTTTGACATTTACCGGTTTTTCAAATTGCTTAATTTTTATTATCAGGAAACTCTTACATCACTAAAATTCAAAGCTGATATATATTTCCTTAACTTACGTCTTCTTCAATTTCAAATTTATCATTTAAACCTTGTTTATGATATAAAACATACATAGAAAAGTGAGTACAAAACAATGTGCATTTATAAATACTAACACAACCACCACCAAGGTCAAGAAGTCGAAATTGCTAGTAACTGGGAAGCTCCAGGAGGCTGTCTACTAAAGACATCCCACAAATGTAGCCACCATTTTGAATTATTTTGGTCATCATTTCCTTTCTTAAAAAAAATTACACATAAGCGTGTAACATTAAAAATTATAATTTAGTTCATCTGGTTTTTGAATAGCTACTGTCACTCAGTATTATGTGTTGGAGATTCTTCCTTTTTGTGGTGAATAATGACAGTTTTTGCAAAGTTTGTTCATTTATTGCTGTATATTATTCCATTACACAAATGTATTATTTTCTTATCCACTGTACTTTTGATGAAAATGTAGGTCGTCTTCAGTGGGGCTCTCATGAATAATGCAGCTGTGAATATCCTTGTCAGTTTTCGTAGTGCAAATGGATATGAATTTCTACTACATGTATATTCTTGGAGCTGAATTGCTGGGTCATAAGGAATAGGGATGTTTAGTTTCTAAACATGATGCCAGTTTTCCAGTTTACACTCTGACCAATGTATGACGTTTTGCCTTTCTCCACATTTTCCTGAACACTTAGTACTTTGATTAATTTTTAGTTAGTTTTATCATATTGTGCTTCTAATTTGTACTTTTTTAAAAAAAATAAAATTTATTGGGGTGACAATGATTGGTAAAATTACATAGGTTTCAAGTGTACAATTCTATAATACATCATCTATACGTCACATTGTATGTTCACCACCCACAGACAATTTTCCTTCCATCACCATATATTTGACCCTGTTTATCCTCATCTACCACCCCCCCAATTCCCTTACCCTCTGGTAACCATTAAACTATTGTCTGTGTCCATGAGTTTTTGTGTCTTTATTTGTCTGTATTGTTCCTTCAGTGCTTTCAGTTTTATATCCCACATATCAGTGAAGTGAAGTGGTTCTTGACTTTTTCCGTCTGCCTTATTTCACTTAGCATAATAATGTCAGGATACATCCATGTTGACACAAATGACAATATTTCATCTTTTCTTATGGCAGAATAGTATTCCATTGTGTATATATACCACATCTTCTTTTTTTTTTAATTTATTGGGGTGGCAATTGTTAGTAAAATTACATAGATTTCACGTGTACAATTCTGTATTACATCATCTATAAATCCCATTGTGTGTTCAAAACCCAGAGTCAGTTCTCCTTCCATCACCATATATTTGATCCCCCTTACCCTCATCTCCCACCCACCAACCCCCTTACCCTCTGGTAACCACTAAACTATTGTTTGTGTCTATTAGTTTTTGTTTCTCATTTGTTTGTCTTGTTCTTTTGTTGTTTTTGGTTTATATACAACATATCAGTGAAATCACATGGTTCTCTGCTTTTTCTGTCTGACTTATTTCGCTTACCATCATACTCTTAAGATCCATCCATGTTGTCACAAATGTTACTATATCATGTTTTCTTACGGCCGAATAGTATTCCATTGTGTATATATACCACAACTTCTTTATCCATTCATCTATCGAAGGACATTTTGTTTGTTTCCATGTCTTGGCCACTGTAAACAAAGCTGCAATGAACATTGGAGCACACGTGTCTTTATGTATAAATGTTTTCAGATTTTTTGGGTAGATACCCAGGAGAGGGATTACTGGGTCATATGGTAATTCTATTCTTAATTTTTTGAGGAACCTCCACACTGCCTTCCATAATGGCTGAACCACTCTGCAGTCCCACCAACAGTGTATGAGGGTTCCTTTTTCTCCACAGCCCTTCCAACACTTGTTACTATTTGCCTTGTTGATGATAGCCATTCTGACTGGGGTGAGGTGAAATCTCATTGTGGTTTTTATTTGCATTTCTCTGATGATTAGTGATGTTGAGCATTTTTTCATATGTCTACTTGCCATTTGTATGTCCTCTTTGGAGAAATGTCTCTTCAGGTCCTCTGCGCATTTTGCAATTGGGTTGTTTGTTTTTTTTGTTGTTGAGTTGCATGAGTTCCTTGTATATTTTGGATATTAGCCCCTTATCGGAGGCACTGTTTGCAAAAATCTTCTCCCATTCAGTTGGTTGCCTCTTTATTTTGTCGATGGTTTCTTTTGCTGTGCAGAAGCTTTTAAATTTCATATAGTCCCATTTGTTTATTTTAGCTTTTACTTCCATTGCCTTTGGAGTCAAATTCATAAAATGCTCTTTGAACCCAAGGTCCATAAGTTTAGTACCTATGTTTTCTTCTATGCAGTTTATTGTGTCAGGTCTTATGCTTAAGTCTTTGATCCATTTTGAATTAATTTTGGTACATGGTGACAGATAGCAGTCCAGTTTCATTCTTTTGCACGTGGCTATCCAATTCTCCCAGCACCATTTATTGAAGAGGCTGTCTTTCCTCCATTGTATGTTTTTAGCTTCTTTGCCAAAAATTATCTGTCCATATTTATGTGGTTTTATTTCTGGGTTCTCAATTCTATTCCATTGGTCTATGTGTCTGTTTTTCTGCCAATACCATGCTGTTTTGATTATTATAGCCCAGTAGTACAAGCTAAAGTCAGGGAGTGTGATACCTCCAGTATTGTTCTTTTTTCTTAAGATTGCTTTGGCTATTCGGGGTCTTTTGTGGTTCCAAACAAATCTGATGATTTTTTGTTCTATTTCTTTAAAAAATGCCATTGGGATTTTGATGGGGATTGCATTAAATCTGTATATTGCTTTGGGTAATATGGCCATTTTAACTATGTTGATTCTTCCAATCCATGAGCACGGAATGTCTTTCCATTTCTTTGTGTCTTCTTCAATTTCTTTCAAAAATGTCTTATAGTTTTTAGCATATAGGTCCTTCACATCCTTGGTTAAGTTTATACCTAGGTATTTTATTCTTTTTGCTGCAATTGCAAAAGGAACTGCTTTTTGTATTTCTTTTTCTGAGATTTCATTTTTAGTATACAGGAATGCAATGGACTTTTCTACGTTGATTTTGTAGCCAGCAACTTTACTGTATTCGTTGATTGTTTCTAATAGCTTTTTGGTAGAGTCTTTAGGGTTTTCTATATGTAGCATCATGTCATCTGCAAAGAGTGATAATTTAACTTCTTCATTCCCAATTTGGATGCCTTTTATTTCTTTCTCTTGCCTGATTGCTCTGGCAAGGACTTCCAACACTATGTTGAAAAGCAGAGGTGATAGGGGACAGCCCTGTCGTGTTCCTGAACCTTGAGCAAAGGGCTTCAGTTTTTCACCGTTAATTATGAGATTAGCTGAGGGCTTGTCATATATGGCCTTAATTATGTTAAGGTATTTTCCTTCTATACGTATTTTATTAAGTGTTTTAATCATAAATCGATGTTGTATCTTGTCAAATGATTTTCTGCATCAATCGATATAATCATATGATTTTTGTCCTTTATTTTGTTTATGTGATGTATCACATTGATGGATTTGCGGATGTTGAACCATCCTTGTGCCCCGGGGATGAACCCCACTTGGTCGTGATGAATAATCTTTTTAATGCATTGTTGTATTCGATTTGCTAGAATTTTGTTTAGGATTTTTGCATCTGTATTCATCAGAGATATTGGTATGTAGTTTGCTTACCAGGTTTTGGTATCAGGGTAATGTTGGCCTCATAAAATGAGTTAGGGAGTACTGTCTCTTCTTCAATTCTTTGGAAGAGTTTGTGCAGGATTGGCATTAGCTCCTCTTTGAAGGTTTGGTAGAATTCACTAATGAAGCCATCTGGTCCCGTACTTTTGCTTTTGGGAAGGTTTTGGATGACTGATTCAATTTCGTTACTGGTGATCGGTCTGTTTAGATTTTCCAGTTCTTCATGGTTCAGCCTTGGAAGGCTATGTGTTTCTAAGAACTTGTCCATTTCTTCTAGGTTATTGAATTTGGTGGCATATAGTCCTTCATAGTATTCTTGGATGATCCTTTGTATTTCTGTGGTGTCTGTGATAACTTACCCTTTTTTAATTTCTGATTTTAGTATTTAGTGTCTTCTCTCTTTTTATCTTAGTGAGCCTGGCCAAGGGTTTGTCAATTTTGTTAATCTTTTCAAAGAACCAGCTCTTTGTCACATTAATTTTTTCTGTTGTCTTTTTGTTCTCTATTTCATTTTGTTCTGCTCTGATTTTTGTTATTTCCTTTCTTCTGCTGACCTTGGGTTTCACTTGTTCTTTTTTTTCTAGTTCTTTAAGGTGTAACATGAGGTTATTTATTTGGGAGTTTTCTTGTTTCTTGAGATAGGCCTGTAATAATATAAATTTCCCTCTTAAAACTGCTTTCACTGCATCCCAAAAAATTTGGTAGGATGTATTTTCATTGTCATTTGTTTCTATGTATCTTTTGATCTCTCCTCTAATTTCTTCTTTGATCCAGTCATTCTTTAAAAGTATGTTGTTTACTCTCCATGTATTTGTGTTTTTCCCTGCTTTCTTTTTGCAGTTGATATACAATTTCAAAGCCTTGTTATCAGAGAATATGCTTGGTATGATTTCAATCTTCTTAAATTTGCTGAGGCTGATTTTATGTCCCAATATATGGTCTATCCTTGAGAATGTTCCATGTACACTAGAAAAGAATGTATAGTCTGATGTTTTAGGATGAAGTGCTCTATATATGTCAATTATGTCCATTTCATCTAATGTGTCATTTAGGGCTGCTATTTCGTTATTTATTTTCTGTTTGGATGATCTATCCATAGCTGTCAATGATGTATTTAAGTCCCCTAGTATAATTGTGTTTTGGTCAATTTCTCCCTTTAGTTCTGTTAGTAGTTGCTTGGTATATTTCAGTGCTCCCTGATTGGGGGCATAAATATTGATGACTGTTATGTCTTCTTGTTGTATAGTCCCCTGTACCATTATGAAATGTCCATCTTTGTCTCTTGTTATCTTTTTCACCTTGAAGTCTGTTTCATCTGATATCATTATGGCTACACCTGATTTTCTCTGGGTACCATTTGCTTGGAGTGTCAATTTCCACCCTTTCACTTTGAGTCTGTGCTTGTCCTTGTAGCTGAGATGTGTCTCTTGGAGACAGCATATGGTTGGGTTTAGTTTTTTGATCCAATCTGCTACTCTGTGCCTTTTTATTGGTGAGTTCAGTCCATTTACATTTAGGGTGATTATTGATATGTGAGGATTTCCTGTCATTCTATCTTTAGTTTTCTGGTAAGGCTGTGTCTCCATTGTTTCTTTGCCTTTTGTTGTTGTCTATTATTTCTGTGTGGTGGTATTCTATGATGTTTCCCTCTGTTTCTTCTTTTATTACAGTATATATTTCAGTTCTGGATTTTTTTTGAGTGGTTACTCTTAAGTTTATGTAAAAGAAAGTTTGATATTTAGAGTATTCCATTTTCTTCAGCACGATTACTTTCTCCATTCCCATATTCCGGTTCGGGCATTTGCTCTTCCCCTTTGTATGTTTTGGTTGCCACAAATTGTCCCTGTTGATGGTGGTCAAATAGCCTCCTTTAGTATTTCTTGTATTGCAGGTCGTGTATTAGAAAATTCCCTCAGCTTCTGTATGTCTGGAAAGGTCTTTATTCCTCCTTCATATATAAAGGATATCTTTGCTGGATATATTATTCTTGGCTCATATTTCTCTCTTTCAATAGTTTGAATATTTTGTTCCACTCCCTCCTGGCTTGTAGAGTTTCTGCTGTGAAATCTGCTGATAATCTAATGGGCTTTGCTTTGTAAGTTACTGTCTTCCTTTCCCTGGCTGCCATGAGGATTCTTTCTTTGTCCTTGCTTTTAGACAGCTTCAATACAATGTGCCTTGGAGAAGGCCTGTTGGGATTGAGGTAATTAGATATTCTGTTTGCTTCTTGGATTCGAGGATCCCGTTCTGTCCACACGTTTGGGAACTTCTCATCAATAATTTGTTTGAATATATTCTCTGTTCCTTTCTCTCTTTCTTCTCCTTCTGGAATGCCCATTATTCTTATATTGCTCTTTCTGATGGAGTCAGAAAGTTCTTGTAGAGTTCTTTCATTTCTTTTAAGTCTCAAGTCTCTTTCTTCTTCCATCTGTGTAATTTCCATGTTTCTATCTTCGCTGTCCCTGATTCTTTCCTCCATCTGGTCAACTCTAGTACCTAAGCTGGTTATTTCATTCCTCATTTCTTCTATTGAGTTCTTAATCTCCAGAAATTCTATTTGGTTCTTTCTTAAAATTTCAATCTCTTTCGTAAAATGCTCATGTTGTTCTTTGATTGTTTTTCTGAGTTCATTAAACTGCCTTTCTGTGTTTTCTTGGATCTTGCTGGTTTTTCCAGAACTGCAATCTTGAATTCTCTGTCATTTAAGTCACATATTTCCATATCTTTAAGTTCCTTTTCTGGAGACTTTTCACTTTCTTTCTGAGCTGTCTTGTTGCCTTGGTTATTCATGGCAATTACTGATTTATTATTTCTCTTCCTAGACATCTACAGGAGTGACTTCTGCAGCAAGTTGATAGGAAGAGGTCTTTCTTTTGTTTTCCAGTACTTGTTGGTAGAATGTTTTATTTTCTCTCTGACTGCAGCCTTTATTTTCACTCTCACATGGTAGTGCTATATTTTCTCTGCACTATTCCAGCTTCTCACACAATGGGGGGATGCCCTGGGAGACGGGCTGCTCCTCTGTTAATAGTTTGCCTGGGTCACAGTGTCCTTGTGGGTATGTGGAGAGCTTTTCAAGTTCCAAAGCTCTTCCTGCACCAGCTTTAGAGTCCGTGTGTTTCAGCAGTTCTGTTTACTCCTGCAGGGATCCGCCCAGATAGGTGGGGCCAGGTGCGGGGTGAGTTGTGAGAGGTGGCCCAGAGCAATGGCTGTGACCACCACCACTGCCGGTCCTGTTTCCACAGCTCCCTCCCCTTTGCTCGAGCTAGTTGGGCTGTGAATCTGTGTCTGCGGTCCACAGTTCTCAGAACAGCAAATATTCTGTTCATTTGATCTGACACTGCTACTGTTCCACCTCTAGCACCGGGCAGGTGGGGGCAGAGCGAGCTCTGGGAGGACAGGGAAGGGGCCGCTAGTCTCAGTGCCTAAGGCTCCGTTCTCTGCTCGGCAGTGAGGGCTTAAATCACCCTTTGCAGGCTTCTTCTCTCAGTCTTTTCTCTGAGATCTCTGCTGTGAGCGTTGGGTTCAGCTGTGTTATATGCTGCCCCCTCAGTCCTGTGGGCCATAAGCGAATCCCTAGCAGTCCAAGTTCTTCCCTCTCCCACAGCTGCGGTAGTTCCAGGATGCAGCGAGCTCGGAGCACTGAGCTAGGTCTGCGTCCTGCACCCGCGTGGCTCCATCTCTGCACTTCTCCCTTCCCTCCTCCCCCACTCACGCGATTCGCCCACCTTTAGGTGAATTCAGTAGTGGGCCTCTTCGTCTTTCTTGTCTGCTGTGCAGGGAGTCCTTTGTGGAGTTATTGTTGTTCGATTAGGTGTAAATTTCAGGGGAGCTTTACAGAGGCTCACCTCAAGGCACCAATTTGATCCCACATCTTCTTTATCCAATTATCTGTCATAGGACACTGGTTGTTTTCATGTGTTGGCCACCGTAAATAAGGCTGCAATGAACATCAGAGCACACATATCTTTACAGATAAGTGTTTTCAGATTTTTTTGGGTATATACCCAGGAGAGGGATTGCTGGGTCATACAGTAATTTGCATTTCTTTAATTACTAGTAAGGCTGAA
The DNA here is from genome assembly GCF_036562045.2 of Rhinolophus sinicus. Classification (NCBI taxonomy): domain Eukaryota; kingdom Metazoa; phylum Chordata; class Mammalia; order Chiroptera; family Rhinolophidae; genus Rhinolophus; species Rhinolophus sinicus. The sequence continues at coordinate 77,000,426 of NC_133751.1, read as the reverse complement.
CACTTTTGCATATGTTTGACATTTGTATATTAATCTTGGTGAAATATTTGTTCAAGTCTTTTGTCCATTTTTCTATTTGGTTATTATGATATATAGAATTCATTTTTTGTATTCTAGATTCAAATTCTTATTTATTTTTAGTGTAAATATGTACTCTCTTTTTCTGACTTCTTATATTTTCTTCAAAAAGTTTTACTATTTTTTGTTTCTTACCTAAGTCCTTAATTCCTCTGTTTTTGTTCTTGTTTAATAGAATGAGACAGGTTTGCTCTTTCTTTCTGAAAAATGTTTCATACCAGATACAAATATAAATAGTCCATCCTTTTCTAGTGATTGGCAATGCCATGTTTTTCAAATATGAAATTTTCATACATATAATTTTAGTTGTCTATTGCTGCATCCTAAAACACCCCAAACCTTAATAACTTAAAAATATATAATTAAGATTATTTGACAAATTTTCCCCTATTTACTTTTATTATACTGTTCTATCTGTGTGTGTGTGTGGTGTTTGATAAGATTTTACTAGATTCATAAGTTAAGTATTCCTCTTTAATGCTCTGGAAGAGATGAGTAATATTGGAATTATTGATTTCTTATGTTTTTGTTAGTATAAATGTTTCCTTGCCTGTAAAACAGTCTGAGCTTGTTTTGTATACAGAGTCATTAGTTTATTAATGATTACAAGACCGTTCAGGTTTTCTCTCTATTTGATTGATTTTTGTACATATTTAACTTTTAGGTTAAAATTTTTATGTTATTCTGTTAACGTTTTAATTTAAGCAGCTTATCTAGTATGCTCCAGTTTATTTATTCTCCTCTCGTTGTTTATTTGATTCTTTCTCCTTTTTTGATTAACATTGCCATTTACCTGTCACATGTATTCAACTTTCCATATTACCAACATTTGGCTTTCTCAGTTATCTCTGTTGTATCTTCTAATATTGTCAAATAATTTTTCCTTCCCTCTTCAATTGGGTATACTGTAGATTACTCATTTTTATACTTTCTTCCTTAATAGGACATTTAATGTTACAGATTTTTATTTAAATAGCTTTGTAACTTCCACAGATACTGTTATTTGATTCATTTGTTCAAAGTTATGAATTTCAAGTTTCATTTGTTGTAATTTATTTCTAATTTCTCTCCGTATTTTGAAAATATTATTTATTGATCTCTGCCTTTCATTTTTGGCATTAACATTTGGTTTATATATTTTTTGTCTTTATGTCAATTTAAAAGTTTTCCTTTGTTTTGATGCCCTACATACATACTAACATTTGTACAAGTGACAATTTGTTTTATTTATTTGGGATTTCTTACTTTCTGAATATGAGTCTTTTACCAATTCTGACAATATTTTCATGCAGTATCTTTTTAGCTATTGGTTTTTGCCATTCTCTCAATTTTGTCATTCTAGAAATCCAATTAAAAAATGAGTTATACATTCTCATCCTTTCCTCTATGATTTTATCTTCTTTTTCTTCCCGTCTCTTAATTTTTCCTGGTAGTGTAATGATTACTTTTTCATATCTAGATTCCAAGTTACTAATTTTGTTTTTAGCTATGTCTAATATTCTCTGGACTCTTAATTGAATTTTAAATTTCAATAATTTGGTGTTGCATTTCCAGAAGTTCTCTTTGTTTCATAAATTTGCCTTGATGATTGATCTTTATTATCTTTACATAATAAGCATATTTTAAAAATATTTTATACACGCAATTACAGTGTTCTGTAGTTTTTATGAGTCTGATTCTTTTTTCCTTCCTCCCTCCCCCTTCAATTCTTCCATCCTTTTTTCCTTCCTTCCTTCCTTCCTTCTTTCCTTCCTTCCTTCCCCATTGTTGTTTTTTTGTAGGTTATGTGATTTTAATTTGTGGTTCATAGTCTCTTGAACTCTGCCTTCAAAGGAATGCTTAAAATGCATTCCTTTGAAGATATAATTAATCTGATTGAATAATAAATGAATTGATTTTGTCGCAATGGAATTAGAATTTCAAGATCCCATGTGCAGTATAGTACTTAAGAATTTACTGAGGTTTTTATTTTTAATTCTTTTCCCTTATTACTTTTTTTTTTTTAATCTGCCTGCCCCACCCCCAATTTACCATTGTCCTTATTCAATTCCACTTCACCAAATATTTGTGTGTTTACAACACTGCAGTATGGCTCATTCATGCAGCTAAAGTCGTGAATAACTTATCCATCCACAGTGGAGAAGGGAGTACAGGAAAAAGGAGAAAGAAAGTAAATTGGTCCTAAATTGTAAGGCCACAGTTCAAACAGTCAGAGAGACCTAGACTCGAATCCCTGTTCAGCCGTTACCAGTTGAGTAATTCTGGGAAACCTACTGAACATCTCTGAGGCTTGGTTGCCTCATTTGCAAAATGGGTATAGTAAGAACACCTACATTTCAGGATTGCTGTGAGGACTAGATAGTGTGTAGGTTCCTAGCTCCTGGTAGATGTTGAGGAAATAGTTGCTATTAATAGTTTTCATAGAGTTATATTATATATATACAACTTGACATCCTACTTTTCTCGTTTAATACTATAATATGAGCTTCTTCCCACATTCTTCAAAACTCTTTGCAAATGTCATTTTAAAATGCTAGAGAGTAGTCCATCAAAAGGATGGACTGCAATTACGTAACTGTTTCTCTATTTTGAGACTTTTAGTTGAACTTTTTTATTGTGGCTGTTCTTCCTTTTTTCTATTATAAAGGATGCTACATCTGTGAACATAAAGCTTTATCTGCATTTAGGTAGACTTTCCATGGACTTGTTTCCTAGAAGTGGAATTACTATGTCAAAGGTTATGGATACTTTTAATCATCTTGATACATACTGACAAATTACTTCCCAGAACTCCTATTAGCCATGTGTGGGGTCTGTCTCACTATATACCCTTGGCAGCCAGAAAAGACACCATGGTGGCCTACCCAAGAGCCATTATTTTCCCGGTTGATAAAAGTTTGTTTTGTCTCTTTTCCTTTTTTCATTTTAATGTTCCACTGAGATCAAAGTCAAAGCACACATGTACCTATACTATGCCTTTCAGAGTTCATTTTTAAAATCTATTTCCCCAATCAGTGGTGTCTCAGTTCTAGGCAGAAATCACCAATCACACTTTCTGCCTCATCATTCTGTAGCATTTTTCTCTGTGTCCTGCATTTATGTCCCCTTAAAATTCCTGTTTTGGAAACCTGAAGATAGAAGATGGTTCCAGGGTTTATAGTGACTCCAGTGCAGAAGGAATGTGTGGCCTTATTCACCAAAGACAGCTAATGGTTCCCACCACCAAATGGTTGTATTTTTTTGCCAATTCATGCAAGCTTCTTTAAACCACAGTTTTTTCATGAGCAAACTGTGAATGATAACACTTAACCCTTCTTGTAGTTTTAATCATTGAATGAGAAAAGTATTTATATAAAATTATAAGGTATCTTTTTTGTATGGGTACTCAGTGAATATTAGTTCCTTTCCCTCACTTGAACTACTGGTCTACATCCTCTTCCCAAAATTCCTATTTTGTCCCCCTCTTTGCTTCAATTAGTATTTTTTTATTTTCCTTCTTTCAGAGATAGTCACTTTCATATCACTACTCATTTGGTTCCCAGGTGTGAACTATAGCCTGAGTGCTTGCCTTTCCTGATCTTCCCTGTGCCCCATAAGAATATGTTAATTCCTTACTGGTTCTAGTGTACGTATATGTACAATTGCATGTCTCTGGTTACACATCATCTTTTCCTGGCTACTTCTAGTCAATGTCAGAGACCATATTTTGTTTGACTTTGCATTTATAGCTCATTGTGTAATGTCTGCAAAGTATAATTGCTTAATAAATTAGGTGGCACGATACAGTGAGGTTATTAAGATCATGGGTTTTGTAATTGGATGTATGTGTACTGAATTCATGAGTCTCCTACTCAGTGTACAGCTATTGACATGATTTTTTTTTAATCTTTAAAAGTAGTACAATGATACTTATTTAATAGCATTTTAAAAATTAAGTATGATGTGTTTTATAAAGCTCTTGATATGCTGCAGAAAATATTCTGAGCCCTTAAAAAATGAAAGCTATTAATATTTGACGGTGAAAGGATGAAAAATTAAATTTAAAATGGCTTACTGGAAACTTCCATTCTCAATACATATAAGTGCATAATTTAAACACAAAAAACGTACAGAATGACACATCTTTTCTCCAAATCACATCCAAATCACATGATTTCTTTTTCTAATATTTGATCCTTTGCCAAGTCATCAAAACTTTGAAGAAATCTCTGACATCCTGTCCTCCATATTCCTCAGCAAAGACTCATCTGTCCCACACATTCATTCATTCATTCATTCATTCATTCATTCATTCAGTGGGCTGGGTCTAGGGAGTGACAAACATTACAATGAAGTTAGACAACAAAACTTTCATAGTACATTGGGCAAGCTACTATGTTTCATTGATTTCAAGAAGCATTTTTCAGGTTTTGTCATGTGTTTAACCCTGTTAAGCATTCTTAGTTTTAAGGTAGTTGACCATAATAAAAAGTAGTTTATGGAATATATTTTAGGGCTAAATTTTGTGGAACCAAGAATTACCCTGATAGTTCAGAGTACTAAGTAATTGATTAGATTAAACTATTTGAAGAAGGTATAGTTCAAGTTGTGGGACTTAGGTTGAGGTTCAAGTTGTAGACAAGACTTGGATCAAAGAAACTTGTGTGTCCCATACATAAAATTGATTTAATAATTTTGTATCTTGTTATTGAATACCTACCATGCTAAAAGCCAAAGAATAATTATGCTTCATTTGAGAGAATCTTCCTGAATTTTTGAACTCATGATACTTGAAGAAAAAGAAATGTGAGACAATATGTTATTTATTAATTTTTAAAATATAAACTTGGCAGGCAGCCAATGAATAGTTCTGCACATATTATGATTTTGAAAATTAGCTTTTAACAGGAGGGAAAAAATGTAACATTATTTGCTAATCCAAAGTTATCATTAATATCTTAAATTTATTCACTATCTTCCCAATAATAGTGAAAATGGATGAAAAAAGGCTCTGGAGTGAGATGCCTTTTCCCTGTGCCCTAACCACATGAGGACTTAATAAAGTTCTGTATAGATCTATAATCTTTTCTCTAATGTTTATGATTCTTCAGAGTCTAAATAATCCTGAGGAATTTAAAGAAATATTGTTTTCTTGTAATTAGCTTAACTCTTTCATAGCTGCACACAAGTTTCCATAGTCAGTTTGTTGTTCAGCAAGATAAATTATTTTTGCATAGAGACATCTTTCCAAAAAAATGTGTCCCAGTTTTCCTTATGAAGCTTATTTCCAACTGGTCAAATGCATTTAATTAGGCATATTTATATAACCTATTGCAGCCTTGGAAAACATTTTCAAATGTACATAGATCTCAACATCATATTAAATTCATAGGATTTGTGTGTTCCAAACTGAGTTATTTAGATATTTTTTGCTATATGTCCATTAATGTATCTACATTATATATAATATATATATATATATATACACACACACACACTCATACACATCTGATTTTCTTTCCTGCTATAGCCTGTAACTCTGAAAACAGGTTTGGTGGACTTGCAGCGCACACTGGTCAACACTACGTGTCAACCCCAGTTTCCGTCTGGTTATTTTGATCCCATGTGTTCATCCAAATGCTGTTGATGTTGAATGTGTAGCAAATCAGCTAGGTCATCAAGCGCTACATCTTCCAGGCTGCTTTCCTCTTCCTAATCCCAGAAGGTTGCTATTTACAACCATGCTGCTTACCGAGACCTAAAAAAATCCCACATTATAACACCACTCACTAGTGCCTATGTCAGAGTTAACACTTGTATCTTTTCCTCCTTTTTGCCTGTTCTCACATCATTGCAAATCTTCACCTATCAAGTAGAACAGTTCCTCTTCACTATCCTTGGTGCCCAGCATGTAGTTACTGGTCTTTTCCATAAAACAGCACCATGTTTCCTTTATTCTGCTCAGGTTAATTTTCCAACAAGGTGTTCCAGGCTTTTCATGACATGCTCCTGCTTACTTACGTGGCTTTATGTCCTGCCTTTCAATTTCACAGCAATTTGATTAATATTATACTTTCAGTTTCATGGACTAGTCATTCTCTCTTTTTCTACTTGGCCTTTACTTATGCTGTTCCTTCTGACTGAAATAGTCTTCATTAATTGGCACCTCGCCTTATTATAGCTGTCATTTTATGACGTTTGTGCCCATACTCTGTGTGTCACCTGTTCTTCAATATGAAATTTATTAAAACTAATTTGGTTTAGAGAATTTGTGATAGCCACTGAGATAATTGGAAACAAATGAGATGTTTTAAATGCTGAATCTTATGTACAGGAAAAATAAAAGAAGGCTATATCTACAGCTTTAATCCCTGCAAAGGAAAATGTGTTTTATATAAAGAAGCAAATCTTCTGTAGACAGAAGAGTATTCCTGAATATACACCTTTTATTATATCTTAACACCAGAGAGGCATAAATGTACACTTAGACATAACTATGTTCTGTTCTTAGCTCTACAATTTACCATGTCTGTGACCTTAGACAAATTTATGTATTGTCTAAAGCAATTGCTTACTGGTAATTTCACATATTAAACCAAAAACTTGGCATAATTCTAGGCACATAGTAATTACTCAGGAAATATTAGCTAAAATCGTTTCTTGCCATATTCAGTCTCAAATTAAATGTCCTTACCACTCTATCCGGTTCATTGTGTGCATATCCTCATTATCAACTCTACTGTGAGGTATTTAATAAACTAAAACCTTAGTTTATTAAACTATATCATTTTCTTTCTCCATTTATTTCTCCTAATTGCCAGCCCAGTGCTTTACACAGAGTGAATGCACAATTAATATTGCTTGCATGAATATAAAATGAATGTTTACCTGGCCATTTTGTTAAAAATAAACTTACCATTTTACCATAACTTTAAATTGCTAGAATGCCCATACCTTTTATAAAAATATTAATAGGTATACATTTTACTGATAATTTTCCAGTGGTTAGGGCTGATATTTATAGATTATAATTATAAAAGTCAGATAAGGTTAAAGTATTAATATATCTTACATGTGAATTAATTAAAAAAAATATCTTTCTAAACCTAAATCCACAGAACAAAATCATCTGTTGTTAGGTGGGAAAGGCTAGCTCATCTAAAAAACTTTGTATAACTACCAAAAATGTTTGCTGTATCTTTTCTGTGACGATCTCTTCACACAGTGCACTAGACCTTTGCACAACATGTGCATGAGAGGATGCTTACCTCTTTGGAAAGAGCCCATTTATGTAACAGACACCAGGAAAGAATAAAGAGCCATAGGAAGGTCAGAGGAAGGAAACTAGTTATTAAAACTTCAGGATATCAGGAATCCAGTACTTAGCAAAAGAAGAAATTAATTAGAGTTCAAAATGCATTTATAAAAAATATTGTTATATTTTGATAACACTTCAAGTGCTGATAATACAAGTAATAATATGCAATAATAATATAAATAATGATATTTTCCCACACGTCTCTTGTAATTTCTGCTTAAAATTAAGTGTGATACCACAAAATATGTGCAGTTCATTGCATCAATTCTTCTTCTAATATCTGTGTAAAAAGCATTTGCATCTATTTTTCTGTTAGCATTTAGAATGCTCCATGGAATCCAATTATGACTTTAGACTTCATGGGGAACTATCAAAATGTCTTTAGTTAATTCAACTAATATTTCAATACAGTAAAAAAAATCCCCAAATGGAACCACCAATTATTGAAACGATCGCATGCTGCTTATAATGGTATATGGTACATGCTTTTCATATGCCATAGATAATATTTCTTATTTATATATTTGCTCTTTGAAAACTTTAAAGTACATTTTAATTTCAATGTTAAGTAGAAACTGCATTTTCGTGGACAGTTATTAATAGTTTCTAGTTGTGTGTGTGTGTGTGTGTGTGTGTGTGTGTGTGTGTGTGTTTATTTTTAGTCCAAGACTTTGTATCCGGTCTATCTGTAGAAAGGCCTGCTTCATTACATTTTTAAAAAGCAGCTCACTGATAGACTCAGTAATGGTTATGAACTTAGATTATTGATTTCTTAAAGCACTTAAAAGAAATTATCCACTAGTGGATTCAAAGTGTAATCAGGCGTATCAGGCATATTTAATCACATAAAATTATACTTCTTTTCATTTCTTCCACATGGAACATTAATGACCACTGGATCATGAATAAGTAAGTAGAGAATAAAAGTATAAAGGAGCCAAGGGAATTGCACCACAAAAGGAAAAAAGACAAAAGCTGAACTGTGCGGTTTGCATATAGCTGGGTCATTTCACTTCAAAAGTCAATTGATGTTTCAATGAGTAAGAGGCTACACTTTACAAACAATAAGCAACAATTGTATTATTTATAAAAGAGGAAGATTCAACAAAATGGACTAGTTTAAAAGTAGAAGTATGATGGGAAGTTCTGGAGCTATTGTGCTTCATGGTGCCCACGATGCAGGTTCCTTCTCACTTGTTATCCTACCCTGTATAGCCTCCAGTTCAAAGTACATATAATAGTATAAGAGGGCACCACCAGCTCCGCCTCTCTGTTCTCCAGCCGCAGGAGGTAGAGGTACAAAAGAGAAAGATATAGCCCCTACCACTTAAAGATACTACCTGGAAATTGCACGTAACCTTTCTTCTTAAATTTTATTGGCCAATGATGTCACGTGACCACATATAGTTCTTAGAGAAGATAGAACATTTCAAATCATTGGTCTGGATGGTCAGTACCTAGAAAGAAGAATCCAATTTTATAGACAGTTAATTTTATAGACTGGTTAGCATTCTTAACACTGAAGAGTCTATGAGTATCCTTCTGCCCACATTTAGAATATAGTAGGGTAGGGCTCCACAAGAAAGAGACTCAGAGTCCTATTCAATTTCTACTTTCAGCTCATAGTGCAAGGTTTCTCAGGGATTTGCTGCATGTAGGTCCTCATACACTAATAACCAATAAATTATATCACAATTCAGAATATTCTGAATATTCCTATTCCTACTCACCTGGTATAGAGACAGAACAAATGCAATGAAATGAGAAATGGATGGTGGTGAAAACACGGTAGTCACTGGTCATAGCTTTATCACATCCTACAGGGCAAGAACACAGAAGTCTCTCTTCTATGACAGGAGATCTTTTCCTATAGGTTCCATCATCTGAGCTTGGCAATGGTGAGTGCAACTTACATGATGGTTTCTCACCTTTCATACTAGATTTTCTGCTGGCCCATGATTGAACTTGCTGTTTCTTTATGGTGTAAGTGATTATAAACTTTATCAGACAACACTTGTGGTTTTGACAGTACAATTTCCCTAAAAACTTAATAGGTTGCCAGTCATTTTTCTGCTAGGACTCTCACGCAAAATTGGAAGTCAAAGATTTTGTTGATATCTATTAATTTAAGCTTAAATTAAATTGTCTTTTATTTATCACCCTCTTGCTTATTGTAAATTACTTTGAGAGTATCTGCAATAATAGACTTGTGTGGAAGGTCTTTGCTAAAGAGAATGTGTTTGAAATAGGCTTGGGAAGATAGTCTTACCACATTGAAGTCTGTGTTTGAGAACCACCATTAGTAATGTCTTTGGTTTAGAGTACCAAGTTTGTTTCTTGAGTACTCTGGGTCCCCAAATATTGGACTTTCAATAAATGAAAATTGCCCACTGCAGGCCTAGAATGCTTTCCTAAGCAGAATAGTAGTCTTTTCTAACTCTACTTTTTGGCTGGCAAATTCCAGTCTCAGTATCACTCTTTGTTAAGCATCTAGAAATAGCTAATGAATACCTACATTTTGAAATTTTCTTTTCATTTTCTTTAATGCTATAGCCTCCTTTAGCTTAGGTTCTGTTACTTTTAGCACAAAAATCCAGGTACCGAACTCAGCATTAGTTAAATTTACATTTGGTTGTTGCTGGCAGAATACCCACATTAATAGTTATTGAAACATAAAATTCCAGTTGTCCTGGAATCCCCACAGTGTTGCATCTGTAGGTCCTTCTGTCAAAGGGCAGTAGAATGTGGCCCTTTAGAACAAGATTGCCTGGTGCAGTATTGCCTATATTTAAGTCTTGGTTCAGCACTTACTGTCTGCATGACCTAGGACATAGAACTCCATCTCTGTGCTTAAGGTCTGCAACTATATAATTGCGATGATATTAAATATCTGAAAGGGTTGTTATGAAAATTAAGTGAGTTTATACATAAAATGGACTCAGGACACTTCCAGATACAGAGTAAATTATACCAAGTTCTGACAATTAAGCTTGAGAACTTGTTGCAATGATGTTGCTAACCTTTTTTGATATCGGAGAGATTATTCATTATGAATTTGTACCAATTGGACAAACAGTTAACCAAGTTTATTATTTGGAAGTGCTGGAAAGGCTGCATAAAAAAGTTAGAAAACCTGAACTTTTTGCCAACAATTCATGGCTCTTGCATCAGGACAATGCACCAGTTCACACGGCACTGTCTGGGAGGGGATTTTTAGCAAGTAAATCAATAACTGTATTGGAACACCCTCCCTACTCACCTGGTCTTTCCCCCAATGACTTCTTTCTTTACCTGAAGATAAAGGAAATATTGAATGGAAGACAATTTGATGACATACAGAACATCAGGGTAATATGACAACAGCTCTGATGGCCATTCCAGGAAAATAGTTCCAAAATTGCTTTGAAGGGTAGACTGGGTGCTGGTATTGGTGCATAGCTTCCCAAAGGGAGCATTTGAAGGTAACCGTAGTGATATTCAACAATGAGGTACATAGCACTTTTTCTAGATGAGTTCACAAATTTAATTGTCAGGTCTCATATACATGTTGGTTTGTGATTAGTTAGCTTTTTCTATGCAATAACCATCCCAAAAGTAGTATTTGAAAATACGAACCATTTATTTTGCTCGCAGTTCTTCAGGTTAACAATTTGTGCTGGTTTGGCATGAGCTTGACTGGTCTCTAGGTGAGACATGCTCATGAATTTATGATCAGCTGGTAAGTCCCCTGGGGCTCACTTATTTGTCATGAACTCATCTGAGGAAGCTGGGATGACCGGGCCTTCTATTGATGCGTTCTCTCATCCCCATTGAGCTAGCCTGAGTTTCACATGGCAGTGGCGGCATGGGTACTAAAAGTAGCAAGAAAGGGCACGTTTAGTATATAAACTTTTTTCTAAATCTATGCTTGTATCATGTTTGCTGCTGTTGCACTAGCTAAAGGGAAGAGCAAGGTCATCCCAAGTTCTAAGAGTGGAGAAAGACTCTAGTTCTTGATGGGAAGGATTATAAAGTCATATTGCAAGGAGAGGAGAATATTTATAGCAATATTTACAATCGACTATCACTTTGATTATTGCTGTTGTATTGAGCTCTATCATGAATGGCCTCATTCCCAAATTAACAGCATAGACCAGTTCCAACCATCAAAGTTTATCCAAGTGGAATGCATTTCTCTAGTAGTACAGTATATCTCAGACCTGGGTCTGGATGGAACCCAAGGATTGTGAGATCAGAGAGTGTCTGACATTACTAGATAATGGCCAACAGGCAATGAATCTTTTCATTCTGTAAAATAAAGACTTGGACTAGATGAACTCTAAGAGTCTTGCAGCTTCATTCCAAAAGTCTGAAGCAAAACTATCCACTTCCTTTAAGAACATAGCTGAAAGTTTCCCTGGTAGGCAGAATAATGGCCCCACAAAGATGTCGCTGAAACCTGTGAATTTGTTGTTATATAACAAATATATATAAGGGAGAATTAAGGATACAACAGAATTAAGACTGCTAATCAGCTGAGCTTATTTTGAGGAAATTATCCTGCATTATCTATACGGGTCCAATTTAATCTCAAGGGTCCTTCTGATTACATTGAAAAAAGGAGGTGGGAAGTCAATATTAGAGTCAGAGCAAGACAGAGATTTAAAGATAGTATGCTACTGGCTTTGAAGATAAAGAAAGGACCATGAGCCAAGGAATGCAGGAGACCTCTAGAAGTTAAGAAAGGCAAGGAGACAGATTATCTCCCAGAACCTCTAAAAGGAACTTGACCCTGTTGATACCTTGATTTTTAACCTAGTGAGACCTATTTTAGACTTCTGACCTCCAGAACTTTAAGATAATACATTAATGTTGTTCTAAGCCACTAAGATTGTGGTAATTTGTTACAGCAGCAACAGTTCCACACTCCAAGTCTGCTTACATCTAAAACTTAGTAGCATGGCGATGTATAACTGCAGGAGAAGTTGGGAAATGTAGGACTTTTTTCGGGGTAGCTATGTGCTTAGCTAATTTTAGAAGCTTCATTTCTGTGGAAGAAAGAGATAAATATACTGTGGTATAATGAGGAATCTCTGCCGTATGACCTTCCTCAATACAGAGCTCATGCAATCATTAAGCATTTTAAAACTATGACATTCCAATAAGTGAGAACCTGATTACCAGTATAAAATAAGAGGTAAAGAACAGCCTGCAAACCTATTGATTAATGATACAAATGTGTGTGGAATAAACATCTATTCAGGTTTTTAAGTTAGTTAATTATGTAAAGCTGTATAGCAGCACTTGGCACATAATCAGCACTATAGAATTTCTATTATGATTTGTTGTTGTTGTTATTATTATGACTGCAAATAATACACACCTAATCTGCTTCCGTCAGTTTAACTGTTTTTATTGTTGGGGAAGTTGGTTACCATACATTTTCAATTAGGGGCAAACAGTATTTCTGAAGCTAATATTTAAATCATGACTTTTAGTCCTCTTTAGAAAGTCCAGAATCCAGCCACATATTTTGTTCCACTTTGCTCTAATGGTCTTGATTCTGTCCAGCTTTATCTTTTTAGGTATTAATGATCATTACAGCAAATTAAGCATTGTTTCGATTATGCTAATTGGTAACAGGTATATATATCCAGAGCAAGTTTGGAAACAAAACACATAACCAAAGACAAGCTAAATAAAGGAATACTAGAAAAATTAATGGTGAAGTATCTACAAAACTCATTTTAGGAAACTCAGAACTTTGCATATGTCTCTACATTGAATTCCAATAAAAAACACAAGTTGTATTTTAGAGTATCCATTATGTTTCTAACACTGTACTAGTAAAGGCACTTCCTGTAAAAGGAAATAAAGAAATAATATTCACTATGGATGGCGTTCTTGTAATAGATATTTATCCAAAATAAAATATCATGGTTAGTAAGCACTTCAGTCATAATTTTGTTGTGATAATTGTTCTGATTTTACAGATGCAATAATTAAGGCTCAGAAAAGTTAATTAATTTGCACCATCACACACCTAGCAAGTCAGACTAGAATTAGTGCCAAGATTTTTCTGAATCCATTCTCTTTCATTCATGATTATGAAAATGATTTTTGTTAGCCTCTGGGGAAACATAAGGATAGTCTCTAGGCCCTCACCTTCCTGCCCTTCCCTACCTTCATTTCCAAGCCCAAGGAGGATCAACAATTAGATGTCTAAATTTGGGGCCATTTTGCTTGACCTCAGTTCTCTCACAGAGTGGCATTATAAAAGAAATAAAAGGGTCAATCACTTGGGTGTATGCTTCACTTTTTTAATAGCTTTATTGAGATGTAGTTCATCTAACATAAAATTTACACTTTTAGTATTTTTTTAGCATATTTACAGAGTTGTGCAACCATTACCACTATTTAATTTTAAATATTTTTATCACCCCAAAAATAATCCCCATACCCATTAGCAATTACTTCTATTCATCCCATTCCCTCTAGCCTCTGACGACCACTAATCTACTTTCTGTCTCTGTATGGATTTCCTTATACTGGACATTTCATTATAAATTGAATCATACAATCTGTGACATTTTGTGACTGACTTTTTCTACTAAGCATAATATTTTCATGTTCATCCACATTATACTATTTATCAGTATTTTATTTTTTTTATTGCTGGATAATATTTCTTTATATGGACATAATACCTTTTATTTATCCATTTATCAGTTGATGGGCATTTTGGTTGTTCTCACTTTTTGGCTATTATGAATAATGCCACTATGAATATTCATGTACAAGTTAGTGTGTGAACATAACTCCTTTCTCTAGGATATTTACCTAGGAGTAGTATTTTTATTTGCTATGGTAATTATATGTTTAACCTTTTGAGAAAATCCCTGGAAATTTTAGATTCTCGTATTAATGTTAGAGGATTCCAATTTCTTCACATTGTTGCCAACATTTGTTATCATCTGTCATTTAGATAATAGCTATTCTAGTGTGTGTGAAGTAGTATCTATTGGTTTGATTTACATTTTCGTAAAGAACAATGATGTTGAGCATCTTTCAAGTTCTTATTGGCTATTTTTTTTTTTTTTAGAAATGTAGATTGAAATCCTTTCCCCATCTTTTAATTTCAGTGTTTGTCTTTCTATTGCTGAGTTGTAGGCATTGATTATATTAACTAGATACAAGTCTCTTACCAGATACATGATTTGCTTCAATTTTATTGTCATTTTTATTAAGACTTTTTTAAAAAGAGCTTCTTAATTCACAGCAAATTTGATGGAAAGGTACAGAGAGTCTCCATATACTTCTGGGTATAATGTATGCATATGTCTAGACAAATGTATAATGAAATGTATCCATTATTATGGTATTATTCAGAGATTTTTAATGCCCTAAAAATCCTGTGTGCTTGCCTGTTCATTCCTGCACCACCTGAACTCCTGACAACCACTGATTTTTTTTCTATCTCCATAGTTTAACCTTCTTTAGAATGTAATATAGTTGGTATCTTATGTTATTTAATCTTTTTTCAAATTGACTTGTTTCACCTAGTAATCTGTATTCAAGGTTCTTCTATATCTTTTCATGGCTTGATAGCTCATTTCTTTTTATCACTGGGTAATATTTCATTGTCTGGATGTACCACTTTTTATTTATTCACTCACCTAATGAAGGACATCTTAGTTGCTTCTAAATGTTGGCAATAAGGAATAAAGCATCTATAAACATAAGTGTGCAGGGTTTTGTGTAAACACACATTTTCAGCTCCTTTGGGTAAATATCAAGGAGTTCAATTGCTAGATCATATGGTAAGATTGTCTTTAGTTTTATAAGACATTGATAAACTATCTTTTAAAGTGACTGTACCAGTTTGCATTTCCACTAGCAATGAATGAGGGTTCCTGTTGCTTCACATCCTTACAGGCATTTGGTTTTGTCAGTTCCCTGGATTTTGGCCAACAGGTGTGTAGTGGTACCTCATTTTGTCTTACTTTGTATTTCCCTGATGACATGTGACATGGGACATCTCTTCATATGCTCATTTGCCATTTATATCTTCTATTGGTGAGGTGTGTTTTAAGGTCTTTGACCCATTTTTTTTTTTTTTAAGTCAGGTGGTTTGTTTTCTTATTATTGAGTTTAAAAATCCTTTGTATATTTTGCATAACACTCTTTTATAAAATGAGTTTTTTGCAAATATTTTCTCCCAGTCTGTGGCTTATGTTCTCTTCTCTTAATAATTTGAGAGTTTGCTAGTCTTTCACAGAGCAGAATTATTTCATTTTAATGAAGCCCAGCATATCAATTATATTTTTAATGGTGCATGCCTTTGGTATTGTATCTAAAAAGTCATTTCCATGGCCAGCCAGGTCATCTAGATTTTCTCTTATGTCATCCTGTAGAAGTTTAGTTTGCATTTTACATTTAGATCTATGATCCATTTTGAGTTATTTATTGTGAAGGATGTAAAGTTTATGTCTGGATTCATTTTTTGCATGTGGATGTCCAGTTGTTTAATATCATTTGTTGAAGAGACTATCTTTGCTCCATTGTATTGTCTTGGCTCCTTTGTCAAATATCAGCTTGCTATGTCTGACATTCTGTTTTGGTGTTCTCTATTCTGTTCCATTGATATTTTTATATTCTTTTGCCACTACCACACTGTTTTGATTATTGTAGTTTTATAGGAAGTTTTGAACTCAGGTAGTGTCAATAATCTGACTTTGTTCTCCATCAATTTTTGTCATAGCTATTACAGATTTTTGCCTCTCCATATAAACTTTATAATCAGTTTGTTAATATCCACAAAATAACTTCCTGGAATTTTGGTTTGGATTGCACTGAAAAGATAGATCAAGTTGGGAAGAACTGACATCTTAATAATATTGAGTCTTCCTATGCATGAACATGGAATACATCTCCATTCATTTCATTGTTCTTTGATTTTAGTTATCAGAGTTTGATAGTATTTCTCATATAGATCTTGATAATATTTTGTTATGTTTGTATCTTAGTATTTTATTTTTGGTGATGCTAATGTAAATTATTCTGTGCTTTTAATGTCAAAAACCACTGTTCACTGCTGGTATATATGAAAGTGATTGACTTTTGCATATTACCCTTTTATCCTGTAAACTTTCTGTAATAGCTTATTGGCTCTGAGATTTTTCTGGTCAGTTTTTTTTCTACACAGATGGTAATGTCATCTGTAAACAAAGACAGTTTTATTAGTTCCTTACCAATATGTTTAACTTCTATTTCCTTTTCTTATAATAATAGCTAGAACTTCCAGTATGATTATGAAACGGAGTGGTGAGAGGGGACATCCTTGCCTTGTATCTGATCTTAGTGGAAAAGCTTCAAGTTTCTCACTGGTAAGTACGACGTTAGCTATAGCTTTTTTTGCACATATTCTTTATCAAGCTGATGAAGTTTCCATCTATTCGTAATTTACTGAGAGTTTTTATCATAGGTGGGTGTTAGATTTTGTCAAATGCTTTCCATCTATTGATATGATCATGTGATATTTATTTTTTAGCCTGTTGATGTGATAGATTAGATAAGTTGATTTTTGTTGAACCAGCCTTGCATATCAGGGGTAAATCTCACTTGGTTATGGTGTATAACTCTTTTTATACATTGCTGGATTCAATTAATAATATTTTGTTAAGGATTTTTATATGTGTGTTCATGAGAAATACTGAGCGGTTATTTTCCTATAATGTCTTTGTCTGGTTTTGATAGTAAGATAATGTTTACATCATAGAATGAGTTAGGAAGTATTTTTTTCTGCTTGTATTCTTTGAAAGAGATTTTAAGGAATTGGTATAATTTCTCTCTTAAATGTTTGGTAGAATTCACAAGTGAACCAATCTAGGCCTGCTGCTTTCCATTTTGGAAGGTTATTAAATATTGTTTCAATTTTTTAATAGATATAGGCCTTTTCTGATTTTCTATTCATGTGTGACTTTTGGCAAATTGTGTGTTTTAAGGAATCGGTGTATCTCATCTAGGTATTCAAGATTTGTAAACATGGAATTTTTCATAATATTTCTTTATTATCCATTTAATGTCCATAGGATCTCTAGTGATGTCCCTCTTTCATTTCTGATTTTAGCATTTGTGTCCTATTTCTTGTTGTTTTCCCTATAAGCCCCTCTATAAGTTTGTCAATTGTATTGACCTTTATAGAAAACACAGTTTTTAGTTTCTTTGATTTTCTCTATTGTTTTCCTATTTTCAATTTCATTTATTTCTGCTCTCATTCTTATTATTTCTGTTCTTTTCTCACTCTGTTGCACGACATTGTCTTTATTGTATTTCTCAGCTATAGGTCTTCCATTCAGAAATTGGGGACCATCTTTTCATTAAGTTATTCCTTCATCTTTTCCCAGCTTAGGTATAGTTTGAAAATGACTTAATTTGTATAAGTTGCTTTGAAATTAAATTTTTATTTATGTACAATTTAAGTGTTGATAAAGTACTCAGAATTATAGCTTATATGTATGTGAATTTTGAAAATGAAATGACACTTTTAACACAATATTTTTGACCTGTAAAAAATTCTACATACATGTATATGATCAAAGCATAATCTTTTCTTGTTTGGGAAATTTCTTATGCACAGTAATTTATTTTAAAGTCAACAAATATGAATATATCCACTGTTAACTGTGTTCCACCTAGTATTCAATTTCTGCAACTACTATCCTACAAATATAAAATTGCTATTAAAATCCAGGTTCAAAAATTGTGTTTTTGAAATTTATAATCACAAAATTAGATAATAAAAAAATGTACATAATATCAAAATTGGTATAAGAATATCCACATGCTACTTAAATATGTAAAACAAACCTGTCATTTTTTACTTCAAATGCAGTTTTCTGGATCCCTTATATTATATCAACATTTCAGGGGAGCATATAAGTAGCTAGACTATACAGAAGGATACTGAATCATCAACAGACTAGTCAAAACTAGGGCTTAATTATAATAAACAGTGAGTGTAGGGCAAATGGTTTATTCAAAACATCCCTTTACTTACTGGAAGTAGTTAAAGTAAGAAAGGATTTTTTTTTTTCTCTCTCTTTTAAAATAGAAGATGTGGTCTTTTACCATTAGCTCCGTTATGTCAAATAAACAAAGTGAATTTAACATTTCAGTAGGGATCTTCAGCGTTACCAATTTTTCAAGAAATGCAAATACTTAGAAACAAGTTAATCAACTTTAACAGGGTACTCTCATGCTAATAAAATTTTGATCTTTAACGGGTCAGAGCCAAAATCCAAAGGTAGAACAAGCCTCAGAAAAATTGGAACATAAAATGTTGAATTCAGTTTAGATATCATCAACGTCATCATCATCTCTACTGTTATCAAAGGAGATTTCATCGTTATCTCCAGGACCAAGTATATCAGTGTCACTGTATTTAGCATGCTCTGGAAGCTCACCATATGCCTCCAGACTTCTAGCTGCCTCTGCATTGTATTTTACAATTACATCAGCTTTGGTATCCTGGTAGTCTATAGATCAACTAATATAATGTCCGAGGTAATTTTCCAACCCTTTTTCCTGAATTTCCCTCTGATGTGACATCAAAACATATTGGTTCTAATTGTCCTTTTCCCAACATTTTGATTATTTGAACCTATTCTTATCTATGCTCTTTGAATATCAGCTCTCTTTTTTTCAGATTCATTCTCATTCTTCTGTGTCTATTTTTCCGTCCTTTACTTTTATTCTTGGACATGTTGGTGACTGTGGCCTTGAGGTGTCTCTGACTCCTATCCAAGCTGCGTGGCGTCCTCCAAGGGGTTCCAAGGGCTACACGGTGTGTATCAGGTGGGGGAAGCCAAGCCATAAAATATTGGAGAATCTTGAAACCCAGTTTTTCTGGGATCCACGTGTGTGTATTATAATTTATTTTTTCCCACTTTCTTTGGGTTAAATTTACTCTTTTTTCAGTATTCTAAGATGGAAACTTAGATTTTTCTTTTTTTCTAATATATTCATTCAATGATGTAAATTTCTTTCTATGTACTGCTTTCACTGAATCCCCCTGATTTTAATAAGTATGTTGTCATTTTTATTTAGTTAAGTAGAGTTTTTAATTTCTCTTGAAATTTCTTTTTCGTCTCGTGTTATTTAGACATGTATTGTTTAATTTCCACGTATTTTGGGATTTTCCAGTTATCTTCGTGTTACTGATTTCTGGTTTAATTCCATTGTGGTCCTAGAGCAGACCTTGTATGATTTCTACCCGTTTAAATTTGTGAAGATGTGTTTCATAGTCCATAATGTGGCCTATCTTAGTAAATGTCCCATGTGAACTTGAGAAAATGTGTATTCAGCTGTTGTATAGTTGATAGAGTCCATTATATCCAGTTGATTGATGGTGTCATTGAGTGCAGCTATTTCCTTACTGATTTTCTGTTTATTTCTGAGAGGTTTTGGAGACTTTGACTATAATAGTGGATTCATCTATTTCTTGGAATTCTGTTGGTTTTTATTTCATGTATTTTGATGCTCTGTTGTTACGTGCATACATATAAAAAATTGTTACATCTTCAAGAATTGACCCCTTTATCATTATGTAATATTCTTCTTTAATCCTGGTAACTTTCCTTACTTTGAAGTCAACTTTGTCTGAAATTAATATAGCTACTCCTATATTTTCTTTTGATTAGTGTTTCCATGGTATATTTTCTTCCTTCAATTTACTTTTAATCTATCGGTGTCTTTATATTTAAAGTGAATTACTCGTAGACAATATACAGTTGAGTCTTTTTTTTATTTATTTTTTTATTCATTCTGACAATCTCTTTTTAACTGGTGCATTTAGATCATTGACTGACTGCAAATGACCAGTGACAAATTCGGGCTAATGTATTCCTTAGTGTTTTTATTTGTTGCCTTTGATCTTTGTTCATATTTTTGTCTTCCACTCTTTTTCTGCCTTTTGTACTTTTAGTTGAGCATTTTATGTGATTCCATTTTCTCACTTAGCATATTTGTTATACGTCTGTTTTTACTTTTTTTAGTGGTTGCCCTACAGTTTGCAGTATACATTTATAGCTAATCCAGTCCATCTCCAAAAAACACTACAACACTTCATGCATAGTGAGACAATTTTGTAATAACAGAATAATCCTAATTTCTTTATTCTGTCCCTTGTAAAATTGCTATCATTCATTTAACATATATATGTGTATATATATATGCATATGTAAGCATATGTACATATTCATATGTGATATATACATAAGCATACATGTTCAATACATTGTTGGTATTATTATTTTGAAAAATCTGTTAACTGTGAGATTAAGAATTTAAAAAAAATAAACGTTTATTTTACTTTCATGTATACTTTCTTTGATACTCTTTCTCACTTTATATAGATTTGAGTTTCTGATCTGTATTATTTTATTTTCTCTAAGAGCTTTTTTTTGCCCTAGCTTTATTGAGACATAATTTATACATAACTTTGTTTCAGTTTAAGGTGTGTAATGTGTTGAATATACATATATATGATTATTTATGATTAATATATATTAATGATTATATATATGCATTTACATATATGTGAGTATATATATGTGTGTGTATGTATATCTATATCTATCTATCTATCTATCTATCTATCTATCTATCTATCTATCTATCTATCTATATATATATATATAAATGATTACCACAAAAAGGTTAGTTAATACATCCATTACATCCATCACCTTACATAGTTTACCTTTTTGTTTTTGTGATGAGAACATTTAAGATCTACTCTCTCAGCAACTTTGAAGTATGCAATAAAATGTTCTTAACACTAGTTACCATTGAACTTATTCATCTTGTAACTGGAAAATTGTAACTTTGACCACTTTGATGCATTTCCCCCAGCCTCCCCAACCTCCTTCACACCTAGCAAACCACAATTCACTCTCTGTTTCTATGTGTTTGTATTTTAAGAATCCACATATAAGTGAGATTACACAATATTTGTTTTTCTCTGTCAGACTTGTTTTACTTAGCACAGTGCAATCAAGGATCATCCATGTTGCAAATGGCAGAAATATTTCTTCTTATGGCTGAATATATATATATATATATATATATATATATATATATATTTATAAAAAAAAATGTATATATATATATTTTCCACATTTTCTTCATCCATTTATCCATGACAGACACTTAGGTGATTTCCATGCCTTGGCTATTGTAAATAATACTGCAATGAATGTGGGAGTTGCAAATATCTCTTTTAGATAGTGATTTCATTTTTTTAGATCCATACCCAAAAGTGGGATCGCTTGATCATACGATAGTTCTATTTTTAGTTTTTTGAGGAAACTGCATAATGTTTTCCCTAGTGACTGCACCAATTTACCTTTCTACCAACTGTTCATGAGAGTACCCTTTCCTCCACATCCTTGCCAACACATTATCTCTTGACTTTTATTTTTGTGTTAAATTATATAGCCATTCTAACATTAGTGAGGTGATATCTCATTGTAGTTTTGTTTTGTAATTTCCTACTGATTAGTGATATTGATCATCTTACATGTACTTGTTGGCACTTTGAATATCTTCTTAGGAAAAATGTCTATTCAGATCTTTTGCCAGTTTTTAAATTGGATATTTTTTTTTGTTATTGAGGTGTATCATTTTCTTATATATTTTCGCTATTAACCCCTGATTACGTATGATTTGAAAATATTTTCTCCCATTCCATACGTTGTCTTTTCATTTTATTGATCATTTCTTTTGCTGTACAGAGCTTTTTATTTTGATATAGTCCCACTTGTTGATTTTTGCATTTGTTGCTTGAGCTTTTGATGTCATACAGAAAGTCATTCCAGGACCAATGTCAAGTAGTTTTTCCCCTATGTTTTCTTTTGGGAGTTTTATAGTTTCAAGTCTTACATTTAAATCTTTAATCTATTTTGACTTATTTTTGTGAGATAGAGATCCAGTTTTATTTTTTTACATGTAGATATCCAATTTTTCCAACACCATTTATTGAAGAGACTCTTGTCCCATTGATGATTATTGGTTCTGTTGTCAAATTATAGTCGATCATATATGTATAGGTTTATTTATGGACTTCCAGTTTTGTTTCATTGTTCTATGTGTCTGTTTTTATGTCAGTACCATACTGTTTGATTACTATAGCTTTATAGTATAATATGAAATCAGGAAGTGTGATGCCTCCAGCTTTTTTCCCCCCTTCATGATTGCTTTAGCTATACAAGGTCTTTTGTGGTTCCAAGCTAATTTTAGGATTTTGTTTTCTATTTTTGTTAAAAAATATCATTGGATTTTTTAATAGGGATTACATTAACTCTATAGATGACTTTCAGTATTATATGTCCATGCCATTTTAACAATATTAATTCTGGGATCCATGAACATGGGATATCTTTCAATTTTTTTTGTGTGTTCCTTAATGCCTTTTATCAATGTCTTAAAGTTTTCAGTGTACAGATCTTTCACCTGTGTGGTTAAATTTATTCCTAAGTATTTTATTGTTTTTGATTATATTGTCAATGGGATTATTTTAAAATTTGTTTTTCAGATAGTTTGTTGTTGTTAGTATTTAGAAATGCAGTTGATTTTTGTATGTTGATTTTATATCATGAAACTTTACTGAATATGTTTATTTCTAACAGTTTTTGAGTACACTCTAGGCTATTCCATATTTTTAAAAATATCATATAATCTGCAAACAGAGACAATTTTCTTCATCCTTTCCAATTTGAGTGCCATTTATATATTTTTATTTACTTACTTTGTATCTGTCTTGCCTGATTGCTCTGGCTAGGACTTCCAGAACTGTGTTGAATAGTAGTGATGAGAAGAGTGGGCATCCTTGTCTTCTTCCTGATCTTAGACACAAAGTTTTCAGCATCTTACCATTAGGTATGATGTTAGCTGTGGGCTTGTCATATATGGCCTTTATTATATTAAGGTACAGTCCTTCTATACTCAATTTGTTGGGAATTTGTATCATGAAAGAATGTTCAATTTGGTCAATTACTTTTTCTGCATCTATTGAGATGATGATATGATTTTTGTATTTTATATTATTTATATGATATATCACATTGATTAATTTGCATACATTGAACATTTTTCCATTCCAGCAATGAATCCCACTTGATCATGGTTTATGATCCTTTGAACGTGCTGCTGATTTCAGTTTGTCAGTGTTTGGTTGAGTGCTTTTACATCTGTTTTCATCAAGGATATTGGCCTGTAGTTTTGTTTTCTTCTAGTGTCCTTCTCTGGTTTGGGTAGTAGAGTAATTCTGGCATCCTAAAATCAGTTTGGACTATTCCCTTGTTTTCAATTTGTGAGAGTTTGAGGATTGGCTTTTTCTTTTCTTTTCTTTTTTTGTTTTTTTAAGTTTTGTAGAAGAAACCAGTGAAACATCTGGTTCAGACTTTTCATTGTTGGGAGGTTTCGGATTTGAGTCAGTCTCCTTTTTTGTTATTGGTCTATTCAGACTTTCCATTTCTTTATGACTCAGTCTTGGTAAGTTGTACGTTTTTAGGAATTTATCCATGTCTTCTACATTGTCCTAAAGAATTTCTTTTAACATTTCTTGCAAGGCAAGTCTACTGGCAACAAATTCCATCAATTTTTATTTGTGAGTAAGTCTTTATTTCTCCTTCACGTTTGACACACAATTTTGTAGAATACAGAATTCTAGTTAGATTGGGTTTTTTCTCTCAACAGTTTCAATATTTTACTCTACTTTCTTCTTGCTTGCATGATTTCTGAGGAGACGTCAGATGCAGTCCTTATCTTTGTTCCTTTATAGGTCAGGTGGTGTATTTCTCTTGCTTCTTTCAGGACTTTCATCTTTGGTTTGAAAATTATTTGTCTGAGTGTAGTTTTATTTGATACTTACCCTGCTTGGTGCTCTTGTTTCCTGGATCTGTGGTTTGGTGTATGACATTAATTTGGGGAAAATTCTCAATCATTGTAGTTTCAAATACTTTTCCTGTTTTTCTTTCTTCTCCTTCTGGTCTTCCTGTTACACATATGTTACAACTTTTGTAGTTGTCACACAACCCTTGGATATTCTGTTCTGTTTTTTTCTTTCTTTTTTGTGGATTTTATTGATATGTCCTCTAGCTGAGTGATTCTTTCCTCAGTTGTGTCCAGTCTACTAATAAGCCCATCAAAGACATTCTTTTTTTCTGTTTTAGTTCTTTTTAATTTCTAACATTTTGTTTTTCCTTAGGATTTCCATCTCTCTGCTTACATTGCCCATCTGTTCCTTCATGCTGTTTATTTTATCCACTAGAGCTCTTAGCATATTAATCACTGTTGTTTTAAATTCCTAGGGTTATAATTCCAACATCCTGCATGTCTGTTTTTGATACTCATTGTGTCTGTTCAAATTGTGTCTTTTGCTTTTTTGGTATGCCTCGTAATGTTTTTCTTGGTAACCAAACATGATGTACTAGGTAAAAAGAACTGCTGTAAACAGGCCGTTGATATGTAATGGTGAGATGTGGAGGAAGGGAAAGCATTCTGTGGTCTTATAATTAGGTTTTGGTCTTTTGATGATCTTATGCCTTTGGACTATGAACTTCACAAGAGTGTCTCAGTTTTTTCTGCCCCCTTATGTAAAACAGGTGGCTAGAGTGGGTTTCAGGTAGGTAATTTCCTTTCTTATGTCAGTTAAGCTCTGATAATAGCCCAACAGATTAGACTGTAGTTAGTTAACTAGTTTCCCTTGAGGAAAGATCTTGTTTAGAAGAAGAGTGTTCTAGGATATTTCAAAATGACTTCTTTTCCCCTTCTTTTACATGAAGCCTGAGGGTTTTTTCTCTCTAATATATACTGTGAGAACTTTGTCCAGTTCCTGGAGATAAATTTCACAGTTTTGTGGAGACCCGTTGAAACTTTTAACTTTCCCTTGAAGCTTTTAACTCTCAAGCTTGTTCACAAAGCCTTCAGCAATTTGTCAGTTACATTTTAGGTTTTCCTACTCCTGCTCTTCTGGTTCTCATGGATATTTCCCTGGGTCTCTGTTCCTCTGGTAAGCTGTGACTCCTTTTACTTGCCTGTCTCTCTTTCCAATATTTGGGGCAGTGGTTTCCCCTGTGTCCTCCCCTCTCTTACAGATGCAAGAAAAGTTGTTGATTTTTCAGTCTGTTCATCTTTTAAATTTAATGATAGGATGGGTGGTGACTTGTAAACTCCTTATATGTGGAACCGGAAATCCTAATTGTCTGGATTCTTTTCAATTTTTTTTCTTTTCTTTTCTTTTTCTTTTTTTTTTTTTTTTTGTGTGTGTGTCCTTTGAAACACAAAAGGTTTTTAATTTTGATGAAGCCCAATTTATCTATTTGTGTTGTTGTTGTTGTTGTTGTTACTTAAGTTTAGGTGTCACATCTAAGCCTGACTCAGGTTAACTGAAATTCATTGCTGTGTTTTCTTCTTCTAAGAGTTTTATAGTTTTAGCTCTTACATTTAAGTCTGTAATCCATTCTTAATCAATTTTTGGATGTGCTGTGATGTTGGTACACAACTTAATTTTTTTTGTATGTAGTCATTTAATTGCTCCTGGGCCATTTCTTTTAATGTATGGTTATCTTTATATATCTTCTTTAATTTATCCCATGAGACAAACATACTTACTTAGATATAGCCCAACCTAAAGGAAATAAAATAAAAAAAAAAATGGAATGGAGAATCACGTTTTACCTTAGGTATTATGTTAATCACATTATATTGTCTGAGTCTTCTCAAAAGTGGATACCATGTTTCCCCTGAAAATAAGACCTAGCCGGACCATCAGCTCTAATGCATCTTTTGGAGCCAAAATTAACATAAGACCCGGTCTTATAGAAGGTCTTCTTATAGAAGACCGGGTCTTATAGAAAAATAAGATCGGGCGGGTCTTATATTAATTTTGGCTCCAAAAGACACATTAGAGCTGATGATCGGCTAGATAAGATCTTAAAATAAGTGTGACAAGTGCTGAAATTTAGTTTGAGTTTTATGGTATACTTTGTAGGTCAATTGAGCTTTGGTTAGATGTAGGCACAAGCTGTCCCTATGGAATTTGGCATGAAGCCACACTACTAATAAAAACTTATTTTCTCCCACTTGTCTGCTCTAGGCATATACTTTTATCAGGGAACATACAGGGGTGAATATGCGTGGATGTTCAAGACTAAGGTTTAGGTATTTTTGGAGTCCATATCTATGAGACATTTTATGTATTTTTAATCTAATTCCAATTGTTCTGCCTATCTGAAAACATACGTCTTTTATGGAAATAAAGGATGTGCATATGAAAAGATTATTACCAAAATATGTACACAAATATAGAAACAAACAATAGGATGGATTACAGTAAGGCACTACTTGTATGTAGAAATAGTTGGAGTTAGAAAAAGGAAAGACTAATGTAAACAAGTCAACACACGCATGTTTTTCCAGAACACTCTTCAATTGCTTCTCCATATTGAACACAATATAAATAGTCATGCTGAGGTAGTGTGGGGTTTGAGAAAGCACAGTCTTAGGTAAAACAGACCTAACTTGATTCCTGGCTCCTCTCTTAACTATTTGAATGATGAGAAAGATATTACTCAGTCTCTGTACCTCAGTTTACTTACCAGCAAAATTGAAATATAATACCTATATTTTACAAATTTATTTTATAAATACTGTGAAATTTCAGTGTAATGGTATGTGAAATTGTTAGTAAAATGCCTGATGTAAAGCTGATATATTTAATGTGCTCAACTCAATCATTGCCTCTTTTAAACTCTATTCTTATTTTTATAGCACTTATCATTCATGACCTGAATATGTATTACATATTTTAAATTTATTTTTTTATTGTCTGTCTCCCTCATCTAAGATATAGGAACTATGACAGCAAGAGATTGGTCTATTTTGTTCATTTCCACAACCCAGCATTTAGAATCATGTCTGGAATATACTAGGAACACAATAAATATTTGTTGAGTAAATGGATAAATTACAGTTATTAGTAATAGGCATGATTATTTTAATTTAAGTACCTTGGAATTTGAGATGACACCTGCATATGACCCTATATTTACTTATTCTGCTTTGTCAGCAAAAGTAAACACTTGCACCTGGCTGATTAAAAATAGCATGTATCTTATTTTAAAAACAAGTCATTAGTATGAGACAAAACTAGATTTGCATTGACATAAGTTCAACATTGTAAAGGTAGGAACAACTCAGTAAAAATGAATACAATTACTATTGTTAATAATTACCAGGAAGTTGTGGGTTGAATTGTGTCTCCCCCAAAAGATATGCCGAAATTCTAAACCACAATACTTAAAGCTGAACCATGGGCCACCAATTTACCATTCGAACTGGGTACTGTCCAACCCACCAAGCCATAAAATTTGGCATGCCCAGCAGCACTCCATCATCAAATGGAAATGGTATATATAGATGAGATCAAGCTTGAGCAAACCCTGAAGGCACAGGTAAGTTACATAAAGAAGTGGCTC
This sequence comes from Rhinolophus sinicus, assembly GCF_036562045.2. Lineage (NCBI taxonomy): Eukaryota > Metazoa > Chordata > Mammalia > Chiroptera > Rhinolophidae > Rhinolophus > Rhinolophus sinicus. The sequence continues at coordinate 76,972,532 of NC_133751.1, read as the reverse complement.
TAATGTTCATGGTCTCCATTCCTGCTACATTATCTTTTTTCTCCCAGCCTGTTGGTCTATACCTATAGACACATGGAAGTTCTTATCAGTTAACTGAGAAAGAAATCTTGGGCCTGGTTTACTGGTGATACTGCATGTTGTACAGGCACTGCTTGAAAGTAGACAACTGTACCACTACAGGCCAATTATGGGACATCCTTGAAGGACAGTGGTAAAATGAAATTTTCCCCATAGTCTGAAAGGACACAGCCAATGTTCTGATGGGCCAAAAGGCATAGTATCAAGCCACAGAGAATTATTCTCAGGCCTTGACATCTAACAGAAATAGCCCTGCTAGGTTTTGATCCCTTTTTCCTTACAATTCCATCCTTTTGGAAAGGGAATATCTATCTGATGCCTTTCTTAACATTGGATTTTGAAAACAGATAATTTGTCTGGTTTCACAAGTTCACAGTTAGAGATAATTTTGCTACAAGATGAATCATACCCCAAGTCTCTTATATAACTGATTTAGAGGAGATTTTCGATTTTGATTAATATTTAGATGAGATTTTTCACTTAGAGTTGATACTGGAACGGTTAAGACTTTAGGGGATGTTGAAACAGGTAAATGCATTTTATAGGTGGAAAACGACTTAAATTTGGGGGAACCAGAGGTAGACTGTTATAGGTTGAATTGTGCCCCCCCACAGAAGATATGTTGACATCCTACCTTCCAGTCCTTCAGAATGTGGCATTATTTCAAAATAGACTCATTTCAGATGAAATTAGTTAAGATGAAGTTATCCTGGAGTATTGTGGAAACTTAACATGGCGGGTGTCCTGATAAGAAGAGGATAGACACAGGTGGGGAGAATGCTATGTGACTATGAAGGCAGAGCTAGAACATATGCTACCACAAGTCAACACCGAGGCTACCAGGAATAGACAGGAAAAATCCTCCCCTGGCGCATTCAGAGAGATTGTCGCCCTGCCAACACCTTGACTTTGGACTTCTGACCTCCAGCATTGTGAAAGAATACACTTCTGTTGATTTAAACCAGCCAGTTTGTGGTATGTTGTTATGGCAGTCCTAGGAAACCAATACATATACTTTAGGTAAATATAACACTTTGTATTTGATGAAATGTTTACTTCTGCATTTATTTAATTAATCTCACAAAAGCCCCATAATGAATTACTGTCATATACAAAATATAAAAAAAAAAAAAATTACTCAATCTAAAGAATCCCAGTGATCCGCCTGAGAACTAAAAGTTTATTCTTCTGCCTTCAATTTCTAAAATAAATTAATAAATGATATATTTTAAATTATGAGAGATCCCAAGAGATAGGAATCATCCCCAACAATTCACGTGCATACTAATCTTTAGGTAGATGCAACTGGTGAGGGATGGTGTAAAAAGAGAAGATGAAAGAAAGTAGATTGGATCAAAAAGAAATAGCCGAGACATTTATCTCTACCATAATTTCTGTCCCTCATATTACATAACACAATGGCAATATCTCCACTGTATCTATAGTCAACACAGTACAAAAGTGTTTTTCATTGGGGGTGCACTTTGTAGCCTCAAATTCAACATGCATGAAGTAGATTATTGTGGTTTTCACCAATGTTTTCCTAAGAATTACTCTTTGGTATTCTTGAGTATGTTGACCTTCTGGTTCTCATTCTCAGTGGTCTGCCCTAAGGCCTGTATATCTCATAGCAAATATGTGAAGAAAGATGAGATTATTTTAAATACTAAAAAAGATGACGGACTTCACAAATTCTTATTGTTAAAAACTTTGCTGTTTAATTTCATAACAAATGCTGTCTTAAATCCAAACATGCCAAAGCACTTAAGGAAATCTAAAGTTATAACTTTACCTCTGTTATTACCTATGTAAAGAACGGATGTTAAGATGAGAGGTCAAGAGATTGAGATTTACCTGAATTACAAAAATCTAACACAGAACAAAAAGCAGGTATAAAATCCATATTCTGAAACTTATGCTCACAGCTAGAAATTATTGGACCTTCCTACCAATGATCAATTTTTCTCTCAAACAGCAGTAGAGCAGACAACTTTTTTGACAAGAACTGTAAAGGTCTGGGATATTACCTTACAGACAAGCTAAGTAGTTATCCTATTACTGTTTCACGGCACCTGGCAGAAGACACAGGAGTCCTGGATGAAAGACAAAGGGCTCTATCATTCACAGCAATAGCACTAGTCAGAAATTCATGTTGGTTTGTGTTGGTTCCCATGCTGTCTCTAACCCACAGGGGGAAGAAAAGGACCCCATTATAGATGCTGCACACCCAGTGGGCTATATTACCCAAAGAAACTTTTGAACTGTGAAGGTTTATTGCTTCTATAGTGAGCAAAAAGAAGCCTATTTTTTTTTTTGGGGGGGGCGGTGTTTCCTCACTCCTTAAAGTTGCTTGCTGATAAATGACCCAGGTAAAGGGCAGTCAGGGCCTTGCATTCTTGGCCTGTCCAGCAAAAACGTGCAGGGGGATGCAGGATCCACAGTAGATCACGCTTCCAGCATATCTACTTCTCTGCCTTAGAAGTTCTTGACAGAACTCGAATTTACCACATGAGTATGTCACTCTGTCAATTACTCTGATTTATCTAATCACAGGACTGGTACAAAATCTGTTCTGTTGGTCTCATACAGTATTGTGTCTGTGATCACAGGACTCTGAGCATCAGCCAAACTTCAGTGCCGACTGACTCAGTCATACCCCGTAGGACACACAATCAGCTCCCTGTGAGTAAGTCCCAGGGAGGAATAATAGGTCTTGTTTTAGACAACCAGGATGTAGTCTGAGGCCGGGCTACTGTTTTTTTAGAACCTATGCAAGGCAGTTTAGACTGACCTGCTCATCTTTAGTGTTGCTGTAGACCATGTTCATGCCCCTCCACAATTCATATGTTGTACCCTATCCTCAATGTAGCGGTATTTGGAGATGGGGTGTTTTGGAGATGATTGGGTCTTGAAGGTAGAGCCCTTGTGATGGGATTGGTGCCCTTAATAAAAAAGAGTCTTAAAGGACTCCCATGACCCTTCCACCATGTGAGGACACAGAGAGAAGAAGGCAATCTATGAACCATGAAGCAAGCTCTCACCAGACACCAAATCTGCCAGATCTTGGACTTCCCAGTTTCGAGAACTAGGAGAAATAAATGTTTGTTATTTGAGCTAACCAGTCTATGGTGCTATTGTTATAGCAGTCCGCAGGGACTAAGGGGTAATAGATGAGCCAAACAGCAACTTCCATTCCTAATGAAAAGACATTTTATGGCCAACTTGTACGTACAAATATCAAACCTGAAGGGGAATAGGTCACTAGAGTTAATACTGTGTTGTCACGACTACATTTGTTTGGTCAGGTCACATAGGCAATGTCACAGAGCACCTTCAGTTACCACATATGGCATAATCCAAGGCTACTCAGACACCAGAAATATATGAGTTTGCATCATTTGTATAGAAACAAAGTTGTGGCAGTCTGTGTATCTGAGCACACAAACCCTGGAAGGTGCCGTTGGTGGCATCAACCACAGCATGCGGTTCAAGACGGGTCATGTCCACATGAATATTTTTGTTTTTATAGCCTAGTTGCAGCGATGAAAAAACCAGACAGATTTCCAACCTCAGCTTCTGCTTGATTCATATGGTGGTCCTAGGTATGGGGGACAGAGAGAACCTTAATTGCCCTCCCTCCTAAACTCCAAAACCTCCTAAGGTCTAAGAGGTTCACTTTTCAAATGCTGAATTTTTTTCTCTCTCACCAACACAAAATCCTTTGTCCCAATCTAGTAGCTGTAAATTTACCTTCCCACCACCCAATATGCCCCTACTTGTACCCAGACCTATTAACCAGAAGAATCAGAGTGGAATCTCAAATTTTCAAATAAGTCTGTATGACTCCATTTTATCCTGATCATTACCTAGTTAGCAGGCAAAGGAGATGATCCATTTCTGGAAACTGCCTCATTCAGTAACCAAACTGTGAAGTTAATGAGAATAAGAGAGTAAAAGTGTTTTCAAGAGTATTCAGAAATGCCCAGGGCCATGGTGAATTGCCTTTCCAAGACTTTTATCAAGCCCCCATTAAATATAAGCATAGGAAAACAAATTTAATTTGACACAGTCCATTTTTTCTAAGAACTTTCAACGGAACAAAAGGGACAAAATTTATATGAGAAAAAATGTGAAAATTGGCATGCAAAATTACATAGTAATTTGACTCTTTTTGTTTTAACCAGTTTAACAAGATATGACATGGACACAAGGACAAATACTACAAATGATTGACATTTAGGTTGCTCCTGTGTCTTGGCATACAAATAACATGTACAAATTTAATGTATACAAATATGAGTTTGGAGTTGAGAATATACCTGTGAAATCATCACCACAGTTGTGCCATAAACATATCCATCACTTCTGAAAGTTTCCTCCTGCCCCATTTATTGTTACAATTATTTGTGGTAAGAACACTGAACATAAGATCTACCCTCTTAGAAATTTGAAGTATACCATATAGTATTGTTATGTTATATAGTAGATCTATGAAATACAGTAGATTTCTAGGAGTTAATCATTTTGCATAACTAGAACTTGCTATTCTTTGACTATTACCTCCCCATTTCCACCTCCTCCCAGCCCCTGCCAACCACCATTCTAAATCTCTGCTTTTATGAGTTTCACTAGTTTAGATTCTTCATATAAGTAGTATCATGTAGTATTTATCCCTGTGTCTGGCTTATTTTACTTAGCATAATATCTTTTTTTTTAAGGATGAATCATATTCCATTGTGTGCATATATCATATTTTCTTTATTCAATCTGCCATTCATGGACATTCAGGTTGCTTCTATGTCTTGACTATTGTGAATAATGTTGCAGTGAACATGGGGGTGCAGATATCTCTTCAAGATACTGATTTCAATTCTTTTTGATGTAAACTCAGAAGTAGGATTGCTGGGAAATAGGGTAGTTCTACTTTTAAAGGTTTGAGGAACCTCCATACTGTTATCTATAGTGGTTGCACCAATTCACATCCTAACCACAGTGTACAAGAGTTTCTTTATCTCCACATCCCTAGCAACTTTTTTTTTTTTTTTTTTTTTTTTTGTAATGGCCACCCTAACAGTTGTGAAGTAATATCTCATTGTGGTTTTGCTTTGCATTTTCTGATGATTAGTGATGTTGAGAACCTTTTCATATACCCATTGGCCATTTGTGTGTCTTCTTTGGAGAAATGTCTTTCAGTTCCTTTGCCCATTTTGTAATAAGGTTATTTGGATTTTTTTTGACTATTGAGTCACAAGAGTTCCTTATATATATTTTTGATAATATCCCTTTATCAGATATATGGCTTGCAAATATATTCTTCCTTCCCATAGGTTGTCTTTTCATTTTGTTGATTGTTTCCCTTGTTGTACCAAAGCTTTTTAGTTTGATACAGTCAACCTTGTCTATTCTTTTGCTTTTATTGCTTGTGCTATTGGTGTCATATCCAAGAAATCACTGCCAAAGACAATGTCAAGATGCTTTTTCCCTACATTTTCTTCTAGGAGTTTTATAGTTTCTGGTCTTACATTTACGTTTTTAATCTGTTTTGAGTTGAATTTTACATATTATGTAAGATAAAAGTACAATTTCACATTTTGTAAGTGGATATCCAGTTTTCCCAGCACCATTTATTAATAAGAACATTTCTCCTCATTTTGAATTGACACCCTTGTCAAAGATAAGTTTACCATATATGTGTGAGTTAATTTCTGGGCTCTCTGTTTGTTTCATTGGTCTATGTCTGTTTTTATACCAGTACTATACTATTTTGATTACTATAGCTTTATAGTATAATTTGAAGTCAGGAAGTGTGATGTCTCTAGCTTTGTTCTTCTTGTTCAAAATTGCTTTGGCTAATAGGGTCTTTGTTGTTCCGTAATAATTTTGGGATTATTTTTCTATTTCTGCAAAAAATGGCATTGGAATTTTGGTAGGGATTACATTGAATTTATAGATCGATTTGGATGGTATGGACATTTAAAAAATATTAAGTCTTCCAATTCATGAACATGGGATATTTTTCCCTTCATTTATGTCTGCGAAAATGTCTTTCATCAGTGTTTTATGGTTTTCAGTGTATAAGTGTTTCATCTCCTTGATTAAGTTTATTTCTATGTATTTTATTCCCTTTGTCTCTATTGTAACTGATTATTTTCTTAATTTCATTTTCAGATAGTTAATTGTTAGTTTATAGAAATGCATCTCATTTTTGTATGTTGATTTTGTGTCCTGAGAGTTTACTGAATTTATTAGTTTTAACAGTGTGTGTGTGTGTGTGTGTGCGTGCGTGCACGCGCACAGTCTTTAGGGTTTTCAACATATTTTCCTCTTTTACTTTTCCCACTGTCTAATTATCCATTACCCATAAGCCTTCTAATGATGAGTCTTTGACTTGGGAATTTTTCCCCTAAATGTTTCTTAGATCTAATCTGTATCTCCACCTTTATTCTTAGATTCTATATTGACCTCCCAAATTCTCATTTCAATCTTGACTTTCAATAAGTCTTAGTCAATGAAACTGATTATATTCACAGAATTTTCTATGACGTCTCACATTACTCCCAAATTTAGGTTATCATTAGCTTTACGTTTTACTTTCTCTGTTACTCAACTCTTTTTCTCCATTTTTTCTGTATCTTACAGAAAAAGATATACTGTATCATACAGTATATGGATTGAATGGCTTATTAAAATATCCATTACAAAAAAATCACTTACTTTATACTTTTTCCTTTGTCCAGGTTTCGTATTTATACAACTGCTCCTATAATGGCAGTGACAACTACTCTATAGTGAAGACTCAGAATCAAGAAATCAGTCATAACTCTTCATCTCATTTATTCTAATAGATTCAACATGGTCCAAGCCCAGTGAAGTTCAGTCTCAAAATTATTTCTTTAAGCTTTTTGTTGTATTCTGTTCCCTCTGTTCACATCATAATGCGAGTCATCATTACTTCATTTCTTCATACTTCACAACTGCAACAGCCACCTAAATAACTATCTTAAAACTATTTCATCACATTACCATCTTGCTTAAGAATCTTCAAGGACTCTCCATTGTCAGTTGGATCATGGCTAGGTGTTTAAGTTGGTTTTATCTCAACTTATTCCAATTAATAAAGCCACTTATATGCAAGCTGAGGTAAACTTTTCATTTGTTATGTGGGTCAGGCCTTTTGCTTTAAAATTGATGGAATTGAATTACACAAAATGATCTGTAAAGGTGTCTTTTTACCTGTGCTTCTCATTTTAAACACACAAATATTTATTTTCACTGTCTTTGTTAGGTAATTGATAAAGGTGTGACACTTATAGGCAGGGACAGGCCTTATTCTTGCACTTAGGCAGAAACATGCCTTTTACTGATACTCTAGTTCATCTACCAGAAATATATCTGACTTCTGTCTAACTGTGAAAAATATGAATTTAATGTCCCCCAGGGAGCTCTTGAGTACTACTCAGCATACCACATATAAGTGTGAAAATCACCTTTTTAAATCAGAGGTGATAAATTATTTGTGGAGAATTCTCATACAACACATCTATGATTTTTTATGCTTCACCTACAGCCATTTTTAATTGCTAAATACATAGAACTTAAAATTCTAAAGCTTACATTAAAATTGCATTGCAAACTTAATTTCATTAGCTCTTAGTCATGCAGAAACAGTTATCCTTTTTAGCTTTGTGATTCTAGAAGACAATTTTTAAGTTTCCTTTTCCAGACTCCACTTCAGTTAACTTCAGCCAAGATGCCTACTCAATGAAACCCATATCCTATAACTGGAACTCCAAGGATCCCAGCAGATATTTTCTTGTATCCACTTCTGGGCATAGGTCTATATTCACCTAACACAATACTGATGATTCTGCTTCCAGTTTGAAGCCTGTACAGGCCTCTCTGGTCTTAAACTTGCATGGGATTTTTGCCTTTGATAATTGTCATTATCCTTTATGCTTGTAGTTCATCCAAGCCTAACTCCCCCATCCTCTGTTCCTCACTAAAATGAAGTACAGTATATGGATTGAATGGCTTACTAAAAATATCTCATTACAAAAAAATCACTTACTTTATACTTTTTCCTTTGTCCAGGTTTCGTATTTATACAACTGCTCCTATAGTAACAACCTTAAATTTTATTTTCAAGATTTTTTTTCATATAAATCAAGACAAGTAATATTTCTAATTTTATTCTCCTAACTAAAATTATCTCCCTTCTCTGTCCACCCTAACCCTTTGAAACCTCTACAGACATTTTAAACCCATCAACTTCCCAAATAACTCCAGGCCACACTGACCTCCTTGTCTTAATCTACAAATCACTTATTAGTTGCGCATGAATGTTGACACTGTATTATATTCATTTTAGCACTATGTATAATCTTATGCTATTCTCTGAATTTGCTAACAGAGGGAGGGGAAGTAAGTGAAGTAGTAACTTTCTTGTGAAGAAAGGTAAGTAAACAGATAATGTTGATGCTGACTATAGATATTTTCCTTAACCTAGTATACTGAACAACAATTAAGAAATCCAGTACATATTATACATTGAATAAAAATGTGTGTCGAGTGAGAGACCAATAATTCATAAATAAATGAAGGAATGATAGTAATATAAATGCCTGAATTCCCAAATTGTGTTTTCTTTATCCTCCTTATGGAACAGGTTAAAATACACTGTATGTTCTCTTTCTCTTTGATTATTGTGAAAAGACGAGGAATCTACCACTTCGATTTAATTATAAATTTTTATCTTAAAAAAATTGGTAATTTTATACTGAATATGTGGTTCTTAAAGTATTTACAAACCTACTAGGTCATCTGTAATTAGATGCAAGAAGAGATAAATATTGATTTAAAATTTTCTGTTGAAATAATCCACATGTGAATTTTTTTTCTGGATGTTTACATACAAATACTGTATAATATCAATACATATGTGTATTTAAGTTTCCGTATTCTGTCAATACTGTTAGAATTAGGAAAGACATTTTAAAGTCCAATAGTCTTGTTAGTAAGCCAGCATCATAATCAGGTCTCGTTTTGAAACTCTGTTTCCATGGAGACATTGAATATCATATTATTTACTGGAGTCTGATTTCAGTAAAAGAATTAACCACAAATATACTAAAAAATTGTTGCTGAGAAGAAATTTTGATTGTCATTCATAGTTATAGGTATACAAATCACTAGAGAAGGTGCTGTTTCGGGATTAAAATAGGGGGCTACACAGAAACGTTCAGTTGACTCTGACATGACTTAAGAAAATTAGAAATGTCTTTCAGGGTCTTAGGCAATTTTCTTTCCTATAAAAACAGTGTTCTTTTCTGTTCTTTACTTAAAAGGAGATAATTGGTTTCAATATTTGTTTCTCTAGAAAGGTTAAGTAAGAAATTCTCCAGGAGAATAATCCTTCAGTTTCTTCACAGATGCTTTCTTTTTAGTGCATTTTCACTGCTCTCTACACAAAGTTGCAAAAGTTTATGTGGACTTAAATCCCCAAGAGAGTGACCATTTCCAGGCAGCTTATTAGGGTTATGGAAGCATCTTAGCCCTGCAAATCCTTGGTTTCTGTAAACACCACATATTTCTTGAAAGTTTTTGTTAGGGACACTGTGACTGAAATTCTTAGTTGTAATCTCAGTGTCCAGTCTCCTCTTCACATTTAAAGATGAGACACTGCTTTCATAAGGAATGATATATATATCATATATATATATATATATATATATATATATATATATATCATATGTATATATAGATGTAGGTCTGTCCATCTATCTGTCTGTCTGTCTGTCTGTCTGTCTATCTGTCTATCTGTCTATGTAGAGATATATACATAGCTGAAAAAAGTACATTTCTAAGCCTTCCTGTGAGATAGGGGTAGGCATGTGACTAATGCTTTGGCTCAAGTTATGTGATCAGAAGTCACCAGATGGGGCTCCAGCAGAGCTTCCTAATTTGAGTTCATTCAACCACCAAATTCTTTTTTGTCTGTGCTCCTTCTATCTTCCTCTACTTGGCAATGAGAATATGATGGGCTGGAGCTTAATCTGATGCAAACATGAGGCAACTTTGTGCACAAAGACACATGTGTTATAGGTGGAGAAGGAGAGAAGTAGGAGGATTGTGGAACACTGCTAAAATTATAGAACCACAGTACCAGCTCTGATCCAACCACATCATGTCATCATTTTGCGTTACAGAAAAACTAATACCGATACTTTGATCAATTCCTGATTTAGGTCTCTATTGCCACCAAGTAAACAAATTTTCCCTGACTTTTACTCTATAAAGGAAATGTAGTTTACAAATCCCATTATGTTATTCCATATTACCTTTGCTTTCTGAAGTTGGTTTGGAATTTATTGTCGTCTAACATGTAGCCTCACATATTCTTTATGTGCTCGGTAATATTTGAATTGAATATCAGAAAAAGGAATATTTGTTCTTTTTTATGATATTTCCCAGAAATACAATATGTATCATTAGAGAGCCTGAGAGAGATTGAGTAAAAGAGGGTATGAACCCTCCTCTATTAAAAATTCAACTTGGAAAAAAATAAAAGATGTTATTGGTTTCAGTAGACCAGGATATTTGTATGGGATTAGAACTAGTCACTTCCTTATTTCCCTGCTTTGTAAAGGGAGTTGGAGTGAATTATCTGATATAAATTTAAATCAGAAAACAGAGTAGTTTTAGAATTTATTATTCTAGATAATATGCTGCTTAGGTTTTCATATCTGGATATTTATCTAAAGTTAGAGCAAACTTTTTATTTCAGATAATGGCAGTAATACATTAAGCTGTTAGTGACAGTCTGCATTTTATTTCCAAGAAACGAGAGATTTAAAAGGCTATTTCTAGGGTTTTTTTGTTGTTGTTCTTGTTGTTTATTGGTTTCTTTTTAACTGAGATAAGGTAATTCTTTCAGCAGGCAAATATTAATAAAATTTCCAGTGGTTAGAAAGATACTTCTTAAAGAAATTTCTCATAGTGTTCAAAGATCCTCAACTAGAAAACATGTATATATCACCTCCTTTCTTCTTTCTCTTTGCTCCTCCCAGTAGTTCCTTCCTTCCTTCCTTCCTTCCTTCCTTCCTTCCTTCCTTCCTTCCTTCCTTCCTTCCTTCCTTCCTTCCTTCCTTCCTTCCTTCCCTCCCTCCTTCCTTCCATCCTCTCTCTTTCTCTCCCCCTTCCTTCCTTCCTTTCTTTTTTCCTTCCTTTCTTTTTTTTTTTTTTTTTTAATTAAAGTTAATTTGGGTGACAATTGTTAGTAAAGTTACATAGGTTTCAGGTGTACTATTCTGTAATACATTATATATATCATATTATGTGTTCAGTACCCAGAGTTAGTCCTCCCAGTAGTTTCATTTAACATTTGTAGGGGAGATGTAATCAGCTCCCCCTACATCATCTATTTCCTTTCTTCATAGTAATAAATTCCCTCTTATTAGATGGTCACATTACCATCTGAAATAAAAGTCACTGTTCTGTTCTCCAGCTGCTTTGCAACGAAGTATGGCCATGACACTAAATTATTCCTGTAAAACATAAACTGAAATGTAATGTGGCATTAAGGAACGTTTGCATTTGTTTTTTCCCTGAAAGAGAAAAAAACACACACAAAAAACTCTTTCTCTTTTCCTGCTACGTGATGAAGTGGTGAGTTCTACTAACATGAGGTAGAAGATACAGGCTGAAGATGGCAGAATAGAGACATTAAAAAAGGGTTACCATAGTAGTTACTCAGAGCTTATTGACCTGAACTCAGCCATTTCCTCTTTCCAAAATAAATAATTCTTTTCATCCTCTAATGATACATTTGTTTCTAATCCCCGTTATTTTCATGTCGAACCATATTACCCAAATATTTGTTTGCCCCCGATATTCTTTCCCTTGATATTGATTTTTATGAACACTTTGTACATTTTGAAAAAAAAAAAAAAAAGGATTAAGCCAGAGCATAGCAAAGGGAGCAGCCACACCAACCATGAGACACAGACCCTGGATCTCTTTTAATGTAAGAGATTAAGTAAATTGGAATCTTGTTTAAATTCTTTAGCAGATGTTTTTCTTTTGAATGTAGCCAAACCTAATCTTAATTGATGCAGTACCTGAATTATATCTATGGGGCTCAGAATGTACATCTAGGTATGTGAGACAAATTTTTACATGTAAATGTGATTTTATATCATTACCTTAATTCCGTAATTTAAGGATTGATTTCAGATTTGTAACACACCACCTTCTTTTTAAAAAAAATAATAGTTATTTTTAGTGAAGTTGTTTCAAAATTCAGTTGCATAGGCATAGACATATTTTGCTAAATTAAGATATTCACAGGTATTGGAAAGATTACAAATGCATCAGTGAAATTATCACATGCAATCGATTCTTTTAAACTTGTCAAAACATGTGTTTGAGATTTATAGAAACAGAGACATTGCAAATAATAGCAAAAAATATCTAAGCACCATTTGCTCAAGTCAGAGCAAGAAAATAGAAGGTATTAAAATAATTCCAATTTCAGAACTTAAAGACAGTGATTCTGAAAAGCTGTGGGAGGTGGAAGAGTATTACAAAATTGATTGAAGTTTTATATTCATCTATAAATTCCTGGAGAGTTTTTATTTTGAAATTAGAGTTGGGAAGAAATTTGACCAAAAAATATACTCAGTCTTTGAATGTGAGTCTGTTTATGTGTAAACGTATATGATCCATTTATCAGATAGTGAATATGAATTGATATTCATGATGATGATATCTAATTGCATAGGTATATTTAGGTGTATGTTTCTTAAAATCTTGTTGAAGATGTAGATTTTGTAATGATTTAGTAATTTTTAATGTCATCACGTTTAATGTTCATGAATTTTACTATGTAGTCCATTAAAATAAGAAATTGATACTTATTGAGGACTATGTATCAGGTAGGCTACTTAGGTCATATAAACCATTATATAATTCCAGACTCAACTATTTTGTTTTTTGTTTAAGATCTCAGAACCAAGAAAAGAGCCAGGATTTAATCCATAACCACAGTCTTTCCACTGTATTGCAATAACTTTAGTTTTAATTTTGTTAGCAAATAAAAAGGACTATTTAGTAAATGATTTACTGAGAATACTGATTTACTTCACATATCTATGCTGCTGGGGTTCTAAGTCAAATAGACAAGTCAGCATGCTAATCTTGCATAAATCTGTGCCCACTGCAGATGGAATAAACAACGGTTAAACAAAAACAAACAAAAAAACAAACAAACAAACAAACCTAAACACTAAAATCAAGCTTTTAAGAGCTGAACTTGCAAATCTAAAAATATAAAGTGATGACAGTATTATCATACTTTGCTTAGAAACTTGCTTAGAAACTTAGAAAGAATTCTCTTAAGTGTGAAGTTTAGTGTTTTGACACAATTTAGGTAGCTGATAATTTCTTCTCACTAATCCTTTTTTTAATAAATAAATCTATTTGTCTAAGAAATTATTCCCAATAAATGACAACATTTAATTTATAAAAGCAAAGTAATAAAACAACTATAAAGGGAAACGTATGGCCATATATTACCTAGCATTCATTTATATTTGATAGTTCAGTGGTTGGCAAACATTTAGAGTGCGTTAGAATTTCCTCAGGACATTTTTTAAACTAGAGATTCTTGTACCCCACTCTCAAAGATTCTATTACAATAAGTGTGTTATGTGACTCAGGGATATGTTTAGTTAACAGATACATCTGGAGAGTCTCAAGAAAATGGCCTAGGGAATGCATTTTGAGAATCACTGAGTCAGTGTGCATGTTTATTCAGTTTGTGCCATAGTACAGCAAGCATGAAATTATAGATCTAAATGAAATCAATGAGAATAAGAATCCTTAATTTACCAATGAAGAAACAACTTAGTTGAATGTTAGAAACGCAGCTGAATGTGCAGGATCTTAGATTTTCCCCACTTGCAAGCTAACAAATTAGCCTGCCCTCATTTCATGGGTGCTGTCAGAAGACATCATCTCCTGGGTCAGAGACAACACGCTTTATGACTCACTACACAGCAAGCAGCACAAGCTTGAGATCAGGCCAGTTCTTTTTGTCCATACCAACTCTCACAGGGATGACAGGAGCACACAGGTAGAAGCTACACATGTAGGAAGCCCCAGCCTTTTATAAGGCGGCAGCACAAAAACCTGCCCAAACCTTGCCCTATATAGACACATTACTGTGTTTTGCCGTGTATAAGGAGCACCCATGTTTTTGGCCCACACTTTCAGGGAAAAAAAAATCTTTTATTTTAATTTTTTAATTCAAATTTTTATTTGTTTATATTTAGGTACTTGTTTTTTGTATTATAAAGGAATTTTAACATTTAATTTTTAACCTATTATGGTACAAGAAATTTTATGAAACAAATAATTACAAAACACAAGAACATATACAAGGTACAAGAAATTTTACATACTAGTAACAAATGTATGATATTGATGCATCGTGGAAGGCCAAGAGCTCTTCCTTATTGCAAGTTCGTCATAAGTTCAGCTAAACTGATTATCGTATTCCAGGGTATTATTTTGCACATGGGTATCGTTATTGATTTCTAGAGTTACACCTTTAACTCTTAAGCCTAAATAAAAGAATTACAAACATTTATATAGATATGGAATTAGTACTACTCATATATAATGCACGCCCTTATTTCCCCCCTCACAAATATGGGCAAAAAAGTGAACATTATATATGGCAAAATACGGTATTCTGAATATCAGATAAACCTGCCATTTATCCCTGTCTGGAGGGAGGCACTATCGCTATCTTCTAGCTTCTAATGCTGTTTACTCTGTAAAGAATCCTTGAAAAATTAGTCTGGAACATAAGCTTTCATTGTCTTAACTTACAAGGCTTGTAGAAACATGAGAGGCCCATGGAGAATTCTCCCAACAATGCATTTTCCATTTTTAATTGGATATTTTACAAGATGTAATCACAGGTATCTCACTATCCCATTTCATTCCCACTATGACTCGTTCATTTTTGCCTCTTTCCTAAAGATAGATATGAAAACTTTTCGTCACCTCACTAGGGTTCCTGAATGTCACAGGAGAGTGTCCACACAGTGAACTTCCACAAGGAAAAGACACACCACAGTCATGGAGCATGAGGCTGGGTAATTGTGGCTTATAATTCAGTTCCCATACAAACCTCGGCAGCTCAGCTTCTCTCCTTTTATATAACTTTCCAAAGTATGTGTGGTAGTGAGGTAGAGCTGCATTTTAGTGAGGTAGAGCCCTCTCTGGTTTCTTCTCCCCCCAGAGTTCTCATCCATATCACAGCTTCTTATTCCTTTACCAAAATAAAAGAAAACCCAAGTCCTTCATCCCCGTATAATGTAATTTTACTGTAGAAATTGAAGACTCTCAAACACAAGATTCTTAGGAAATTTGTCTCTATTTCTCTAAAACTGGGAGGCCTAAATCTCCCAATTTCTGTAGATATAGTTTCATTTACGACCTTTAATACTGCAAAGATAGGGAGGAAAGAATCCTAATATTTACATCTTTCCATCAAAGCCACCTGAATAGTTACATACTGGGACAAATACGTGACATTTAATATTTTTTCTTAAGACACTACGTTCAATTGAAAGCTAAAATATTAGAACTATGAACTCAGAAAATGCTGGGATGTTATAACTAGTATTGAATATATTCTCACTTATTACATTCTTCATTCATCACAGAATCTTTACTTTGTTGATTGTTAGGATTGTTATTTATCAGGGACCTTCAATTGCACAGACCTGATTAGTGGTGAGGTTAAGTTTTAAATTTAGGACAAACATGGTAAAAGGCACTATGTTAATTAAGCAACATGGTGTTTAAAAGTACCTGACCTCAAAAAGGTTATAGACTATTAGAGAAAAACTGTTTTATAGAAAACTCTAAGGAAGAGTAAAAAGTGATGCCTTATTAGAGAGTGTTTTAGTTTCCTGTTATTGCTGTAACAAATTACCACAATGTGGGACCTTAAAGCAGCACATTTATTCTCTTTCATTTCTGGAGGTCAAAAATCTAAAATCCGTCTCATTGGGCTAAACTCAAGGTACTGGCAGAGTTATTTTTCCCTCTGTAGTCTCTAAAGGGAAATTCATTTCTTGTATTTTACAGTTTGTAGGGGCTGCCTACATTCTTTGTCTTATGGCCTCTTCTTTCAGTATTTGCATTACTCCAACTTCTGCCATTGGCACATCTCCTCTGACTGGCTCTCCTGATTCCATCTGTTGTCTTATATGGACCCTTGTGGTTAAATTAGTCTCCAACAAATAATCCAGGATAATCTCCCCATCTCATATTTCTTAATGTAATCACACCAGCCAAGTCCCTTTCACCATATGGGGTAATGTATTCACTAGTTATGGGGATTAATAGTAATTGTGGTTTAAAAGCTTAAAAATAATTGCAAAAACTGCAATTTCTTTTGCACCAACCTAATATTTGGTGGCCCATTATTCTACCTAAAACAGAAAAGTATATATCTTTGTAGTCATTAAGAATAAAAATCCTGTAATTTTAATTACATAATGGGTTTGATATCTGATGAAAAGTTTATTAATCATGATGTAGGGAATAATATAGGGAAATTATTTGTATATTAATTTCCCCCCTAAAATGGTATTAGAACTGAACTAGACCATTAAATGATGGTCTAGTTCTTATAAATGATGCAGGGAAATTATTTGTATATTAATTTTCCCTCTAAAATGCTATTAGAACTGAACTAGACCATTCAGAAAGAGAAAGTGAGAGACAGAAATAAGGAGAAATCTGTACTTGCTCATATTCTCTCATGAAAGTGAACTGCTAATTCACTTAAAAAGAGAATTCTATTAACATTTTAAAATATCAAGTGAAAAATTATGTTAATGAAGCAGTAGTTGATATTAAAGTAGTCCAATATAAAAGCTTCTGAACTTGCTGACTGCTGATTGATACTTTAGCTTGTTCACTAATATTTTGTCCACAAGTTCAATATCCGAAGCTCAAATGTGATGACTACAGCGCCTTCCATACCTTGATGATAATTTCCAAGGGAAAAAGAAGCAGGTGAGCTTCCTATCACCGTATGGTAATGTTTTGACATTACTGTCTGCCCAGAATTCAAAAGACTGGAAAGGACATACCCTTGAAGCTTCATTCTGATGTCACAATGTAATTCAAAATAATCTTAATGAATATTCATGTGTTTTAGTCTCTGAGATGTTGTCATGATCCCATCAGTTATTATGCAATGACAACACAATATTGCTTTGATGATTCTTGTTTTATTATTGCTACCAACTCTTTTAATATAGACTTGAACATGAAAGTTGTATCTCCTAACTAAAGTTGATTTATTATTTTAATGACTTTATAAAGTAATATGGAATTCATAAAAATAACAGAAAAATATAGGGAACGTGTGACAACAAAACCCATATTCCTTTCAGCTTTAAAATCTTAATATTAACTTCTGCTCCCAAGAAAAATGGAAAAACAGAGATGGGATTCACCTTTCTGCCTGAAACAGACAAAATATATAAAACAATTGTTTTTAAGATCAGTCAATGAAGGACAGTGATTGTCTGAGCTTTACTCCATTGAAAGTATTTTCAGGCCACAATCCAGAGAGGGGTTACTCAGGCATAGCCTGAAAATTATTTGAGGTGATGGAGTTGAGAGTCCAGGTAGACCAAGGTGGCTCAAGATTGAAAAACAGAGTACAGTACAGGAAGGAGCTGCACAGAGAGAATTGCACAGATTTACAGAAGGTCCTCCTCAAATATTCCACCCAGCACCGATCATACTATTTTTGTGAAGAAATTACCTGAGACTAGGCAAAGAAACATGCAAAGGCATTAAAAGTAACATTCTCTAATGCCTTTATAGGGAATAGTGCTCATTCCTGCCAGGAACACTGGAAAGCTTCATAATTCGGGAAAATTGAGTAGAGTACACAGAAGAGTAATGCCTCAGTAGAGGGAAACATTTAGACCTAATCTGAGCACTGTTCCAGCCCCATCTAACAAATCTTAAAAGCTAGAATAAAAGGATCACACCATTTTTAGAAACCCAACTTCATCCCAGAACATAGCTTGAAATATTTAAAGGACTACAAAATATCCACCACCCTAAAAAGTAAAATAGATGGTATTCAGTAAAAAATTACTATACATGTTAAGAAGCAATTAATAGAAACTGACCCATAAGGAACAACATTGTTAGATTTAGCGAAGACACTAAAACAGTTATAACTATATTACATATGTACAAAATCTAAAGTAGATATATTTTTAGATATAGATATATAGATAGATATATTTTTAAAAATCACATTTCTAAAAAAATCACATTTCTAGAGATGAAAACTAAAATAGCTGGGATAAAAATATACTAGATGGGATTAATGGAAGATTAGAAATTGCAGAAGAGTTAGTGAATTTAAAGACATAGGAATAGAAATTTTACTAAAATAAAAGCATAGAGTAACAAAAATAATAATATGGGAGAGATTAGCAGTTACGAGTAGGACAATTTTAAGTTGTGTGATTTATATGTAATGGTAGTTCCCAAAGTGGAGAAGTGGAGGAACTGAAAAAATATTTAAAGAAATGACTGAAAAATTTCCCAATTTTATGAAAATCATAAATCCACAATTAAAATAATCTCAATGTGCCCCAAACAAACCAAACAAACAAACAAAACAACAACAACAAAAATAAACCTACATCAAGGCATATCATAATCAAAATGCTTAAAACCAGAGATAAAAAGAAAACCTTATAGGCAGTTGGAGAAAAAGGCACATTAATGAACAAAGGAATAAAACTGGAAATGATGGCAAGTGAGAAGGGAGTGGAATAATATCTTTAAAGTTATGAAAAAAAAAAAGCCTTGTGAAAACAGAAGTATTTACCCAGCCAAATTTCCTTTCAATAAAAAAGAGGGAATAAAGACTTCAACATGCAAACTATGTAATAAATTATCACCACCACACCCATACTACAAAGGCATTTTAAGGAATGTCCTTCAGGCAGAAAGGAAATGATACCACATGGAAATATGGATCTACATAAAGTAGTGATGAGAACTAGAGTTGGTGCTTTCATGATTCAGTATATAAAATTTGTTTCTTTTTATTTAAATAGAACGAGTAGAAAAAAAAAAAATAAAATGGCCGTGATACCCTAATATAGGGATTTTGTATTAAATGCAAATTGTTTAAATACATTAATTAAAACAGATTAACAGAGTAGATAAAATAAAAGCAAGATCCAACCATGTGTCATCTACAAGAGACTCAGTTCAAATATAATGATACAGATAAGTTGAAAATGAAAGGATGGGAAAGGATATAGCATACAAATATTAACTAAAGGAAAGCAGGGATAGCTATATGAATATCAGATTAAGTAGATTTAAGAACAATGCAATTACAGTTGACCCTCGAACAATATGAGGGTTAAGTGTGCTGAGCCTGAACAGTTAAAAATCAGTATATAACTTTTGACTCTCCAAAAACTTAGTTCTCCTTTGGTATCTGTGGGGAATTGATACCAGGACCTCCGCAGATACCAAAATGCGCAGATTCGCAAGTTCCATTTATAAAATTGTGTAGATCAGTGAATAAAGTTGACTTTCCACACCTGCAGTCTCCCAACTGCAGATCAACAACAGTACAGGTATGTATTTTTAAAATTCCACATATGTGCAGTTTCACCTGTGCAGTTTGAACCTTTGTTATTCAAGGGTCAATTTACTAGAGACAAAAAGGGCTATTATAAAATGTGTCAATCAGCCAGAAGACGGAACAGTCCTTAGTGTTTTTTATACCAAAGAACAGAGCTTCAAAATATGTTAAACAAAAACTGATAGAAATGAGAGAAGAAATACAAATATACAATTATAATTAGAGACTTCAACCCTATCTGACCAATTGATAAAACAAGTAGACGGAAAATAAGCAAGGATATAAAGGAATTCAATGACACCAGCAACAAACAGGATCTAACCTTCAGTTGTTATGGACTACTTCCCACCCCGCCCCAAACAGCAGCAGAATACACATTATTTTCAAGCACCTATAGATCATATATCAAGATAGATCATATTTTGGTCATAAAACAAACTCCCAACAAATTTAAAAGAAGTCAAATCATAGAACAAGTGGCGTTTGACTACAATTGAATCAAATTAGGAAGCTGTAAAAGACAATAACAGGAAAATCCCTCAGTAGTTATAAAGTAAATACTTTGTAGTAATAAATTTGTAATAAATTTGAAAGAATTCAAGTCATGCCAAGTATATTCTCTGACACATGGTATTAAAATAGAAATCAGTAACAGAAAATAAGAAAAAGATCTATGGAATATCCCCAAATATGTGGAGATGAAAGAACAGGGTTCTAAAAAAAGCATAGGTCAAAGAAATCAAATGGGGAATCAGAAAGTGTTTCTAACTACATAAAAATGAAAACAAAATGTATTAAAATTTTGTGTTGTCACCAAAGCAGTAACTAGAGGATGATTTATGGCAATAAATGTTTATATTAGGAAAGAAGAAATGTCTCAAATCAACTCTTCAGTATCTTCCAGAAAAAACAAAACAAAACAAAAAAATCCCTGAAAACTAGTAGAAGGACAAATAAAATTCAAAGTAGAAATCAGAGCAGAAATCAGTAACACAGAAAACAAAAACAATAGAAAAATCAATAACACAACTTTGGACATTTTTTAAACATATTTTCATCTTTGAAATGTATATTTATCTTTAATACTTAAAAAAAAAAAATGTCATCCCTTGTCTTACAGACTGTAGTTTCTGACAAGATGTCTGTTATATTTTTTGGTCTGTTTGTTTAATGTTTCTTTTTTTCTCTGGTTTATGACCAGATAGCTTCCTCATCGTTCTCTATCAGTATTTTGGCTATTATCTGTCAGTTTTGTTTGTTTGTTTGTTTGTTTGTTTTCCCCCCTAAATATTGCCTGTTTGGGATTCTCTGGATTTCTTGGAACTGTAGTTCATTTTCCATTATTTTTAGAAAATTTTTGGCCATTATTTCATAAAATTTTTTTGCATCCCAGTCTCTCTTTTTTATCCTTCTGGAATACTAATTGTAGTGATGATGGAGCCATTATATATTATTTGATACTTTGGTTTGTTTTGGTTTGATTTTGTTTATTTATTTATTATTTCATTCTTTTTTTTTTCTTTGTATGTTTTAACTTGGGTAATTTTTATCAACATATCTTAAAATTCACTGTCTTGCTTTTTTTTTCCTTAGCTGTACCCAGTCTGCTCCTGAGTCTGCTGCAGGAATTCTTTATTCCTCGTATATATATTTCTATAGGTAGCATTTCCTTTTGACTTTTTATCATAGTTTCTACCTGTTTGCTGAAAATCTCCACTTTTTCAGACATGTTGTCCCCTTTTCCATTGGATCCTTAGTCATATTATCATAATTATTTTATAGACTCTCTCTGATGTATCCAGCCTCTGCATAATCTTTGAATCTAGTTTTGTTGATTATTTTTTACCTTGAAAATGTCTTTTTTTTCCTTGCCTTTTTTTGTGAATCATTGCTTGTGTTGTGGGTTTGGAAGTGTTTCCTACCCATATCCCAAAAGGCAAACACATTTTATTTCTTCCATTCAGGCAGAAGCAATAGATTTTATTAAAACAAAACAAAACAAACAAGCAAAAACAACAACAAAAACAACCCTGTGGGTGAAATAATTTGCTGCCCCTGCACCATCAGCTTAAACCTTTACATCCTATAAGGGAAGTATCTAGTGTAATAGTTATATTATCATGCCTGTCTTCCAGTGGCACTGATCACATCCTGCACACTGTGCCACCAAGTGGCATCTCTCCCCAGACCCAGCTTGTAAACACTGGTGGAAGCCAGTTCAAAATATCTTGAGATTAATTGCAATCTGCCTCTGTTTTGGGGGCTCCCAGCTGTGCCAGATTGATATGCTAGCCCGCACTCGATCTTTGACATTTTACAGAAATATTAACTGATTTTATCTTACCCAAATTTATGGCAGTCACCTCTTTCTCTAATACACTAAGAAGGATATATTCCTTCTCTATGGCCATGGAGGGGATATTCACCCTTTGAAATACAGGGTTTTCAGTTTTTTCCTCGATGAGCTCAAGAAAAATTATGGTTTCGTAGATTATTTGTTTTTCTCTTTATTTTTTATGTTGTGGATGACATTCTCACAGCTTTTTACATCCTAAGTAGAAATATAACTCTCCTTTTGTATTTTATTAATTATTCTTATGGATTTTCCAAAGTCTGTGCATAGAAGCAAGACCTTTCCATATCATACTGACCAGAAATTAGACCCCTACTTTAAACAAAATTAAGACATATTAGACATCTGGTGAAAAATTAGAGGCAGTGAGTTACTGTTTTAGAGTTAACACATATTCTGATTGAAGGTCATATTTTAGTGTATATGTAGTAGAGTTTGTAGCCATCTTATGTTTCAGTGTTTTAGCATTGCTTAAATGGAAATGATTTCTAAAACCAATTAAAATCAAATCAAATTAAATCAAAACTTGTTCCAGCCCCTTATGTAATTATGCACAACTCCAATTGGCAATTATTTTATAAGTAGTACCTCTTCGCTGCCAAGCTTTATTTTACCTTATGTAATGTGCAATGGTAAAAATATTGTTCATTTATTTAACGAAACTAACACAACTTTAGAATTCTTAAGAGCTGTTACAAATAGATATAACTAAATGGCATCAATCGTTATATAGGTATCAATCTATTTTCACCACCCAAGAACGAAAAAGGATATTCCTAGCAAGGAAACACCGGTTTTAATAGTCTTAACCCATCTTAGTCTTACCACTACAGAAAATGATAGTCAATTGTCTTTTCCAATGATAGGTAATTTGGTGGTACACTTAAAGTAATTCTTAGAGTATATCTTAAAGAAGGTGCAGGTCAAATTTATTATTAAAATCAAAATATGAATGGTATTTGTTGTCATTTTTCTAGTTCATTCAGTCTTTCAAGTAACATGTATTCACTATCTCTAGTATGCCAAGGTCTATATTAGGTACAAGAGATAAACTAATGTGGACAAGTAGACATAGTTACTGCTATTTACTTGTGTTTGTAGTCCAGTGGTGGGAAATGTATGCACAAAATAACACATTGTAATAAATGCTACAGTATGGAACATATCTGATTGTATGACTATTTCTTAGTCAGGGAAACAGAAAACATGTCTCTTTTTGCTGGATTTTCAGTGTGTACAAATGAATTATGCACTACATGGAATATGTGTTATTCTGGCATTGTCCATCTTTTTAGATTGTGAAGTCTACACAGTATCAAAAAAGAGATTTGAACTTTATGAGATGGAAGGAAGGTCATATTTGAAATTAAAAATGTAGTTGCCGATTTCCCCATAAAATACATTAGACAACCTTTGATAATTCATGTGAAATATATATTTTTCCCCTGAATGGGCAATATGGTTGATAATATAGTGAAAGCCAACATCAATATCAAGAAGAAATCAATATAAAAATAAGGGTTGCAGATATGCAAAATAAAGTAGCTTGATCTCAAATGCAATCACAGATATCAGTGCATTGTTTGTTTGTTTGTTTCTGTTTTTTTTGTTTGTTTATTTCCAATAAGATAGAAACTGTGTGATATAAACAAGTCCACTTGAAGAAAGGCAAACTGAATAGGGAGTTTTTATCCAGGCTGGAAACCGGAAGTTTCTATGTTGGCTTCTGAAGTCAGTAACATATGATGGGGATTAATACCAGCACATAAATAACATCATGGTTTTCTAGTTTATCAGCTTATTAAGATGAGTGAATTCACAGTGAATTACAAAGCATATACCCTGTATCTCTAAATAATTAGTTTCCAAATACAGGGAAGGTTCTTTTTTATAACAGTTTATAGATATTGTTTTAGGTTCTCAGGATATGGTGGATATATTTCATCATCTCATGTTCTTATACATGGAATAACTAATGAGAATAATAAATTTTAGATAGTGATAAATGGTATAAATAAAACACGGTAGAATATTTGGATGAGGGGAAAATATATATATGGCAGGAGCTGAGAATGTATTTTGGAAAAATTGGTCAGAAAAGACAACTCTGAAGAGATGACATTTGAATGGTGTGTGAGGAAACACCTGAATGATGATCAAAACCTAGCTTGCTAGAGGAAACTCATACCAGGTACAGACAATAAAATGTATGAAGTCTCTGAACAAAAATATGCCTAATTATTTTAATTGACAATAGGAAGCATAATTCAGTCCATTTGTAGCGAATAAGACAGAAACTGTTAAGATATTAAGCTGCATCATGAGGGATTGACGACGGCGGGTTTCACGGCTTGTAGCCTGCAGCATTTGCCCATAGCCTGTAGTCACAATGAATTTGCCCCTCAATCCCAAACCTTTCCTCAGTTGATTAACAGGAAAGCCAGTAATGGTGAAACTTAAGTGGGAAATGGAGTACAAAGGCTACCTGGTATCTGTAAATGGCTGTATGAGTATTTTTCTATAACTTTAAATGTTCCTTGAAAACATGTTAATTTAATCCTCTGTGAGAAGACAGATGCTCAAAGAGGTTAGGTAACTTAATCAGATCATACTGTTAAATTAGAGGGGATATAATAATAATGTTCTTCTTGGTATTATTGTCATTATTAAATTAATCCATGAACCACATTTAGA
Source organism: Rhinolophus sinicus (assembly GCF_036562045.2). Lineage (NCBI taxonomy): Eukaryota > Metazoa > Chordata > Mammalia > Chiroptera > Rhinolophidae > Rhinolophus > Rhinolophus sinicus. The sequence continues at coordinate 76,947,687 of NC_133751.1, read as the reverse complement.
GTGAAGGCAAACACATTATAAGCATTCAACCAATAGCCACTATTATCATTAGTACTATAATGATTGAGCCCAGTCTCTGCTTCTATACTTTCTACTATATAATATTGCTGTGGTTGTGTAGTTTATTTCCAAATAAAATATGTGTAATATTTCAAGCAATAAGATATGATTTTTCAGAATGACTTCTTTCGAAGAAAATAGTAACATGCTTGTAGTTTGTTCTGATATAAAGAGGGTGCCAAAAAAATGTACATACATTTTCAGAAAGGAAAAAAAAACTGTATTAAATTTGTAATACTCGATATATACTGGTAACATAAGATTAATACTTTTTTTTTGGTACCTGAGGTATATATATATAGTATTAGGTATATATAAGATTATATTATTTCATACATTATTATTGTTAGCTTTGGATGCCACTGCATTTATGTTGTTCCTCACAATGTCCAATCACCCTAAACAGAACAAATAAAGGGTAAAGACACTCAACTGGGATATTCAGCCACTTACTGTGCGGACGTGTGGCTATGTACCTCTTTGTGGTAATCAGTTTTAAGACGAACACATTAAGATTAAACATAGTGTTTCTTTTGTCCATTTTACCTCTTTTAGAAGATGCTACTGTAGGCTCCCCAGTAAGAAATTATTTTCCTTTGCTATTTAATGAACAACTCTTTTTTAGTATTATTCCACAGCAAATGTTACTTGAACCACAAGCATGGGAGAGTAATGACCATCTTAATGAATCCATTTAGGACCAAAGTAGAAATTTGAAGAAACTGGAAGTTCTATATTTGCTTCCAATACATCCTGAGGACTGTATTAAAAAAAAAAAAAAAAAAAAAAAGTAAGATGAGAAAATGTGCACAACCCTCTAAGTCTCCTTTAGTTGCCATGATTAGTCTGAGTTTTACCCACAGGGTGACTATCATCCTTCAATGTATAATTAATTATGTTTCTATGAGTTCATCTCGTTCTTTCCAGAGCTTATTTACTTAGCAAGGTTCATGCCGTGCTTTCCAACCATCTCAATGGTGGGGATTAGATGATGGCACTATGAAGGCTGTTGAAATGATTAGTGAGAGAACTCTCTCAGTATTAGGCTATCAGCAGCTTGTGAGAAAAATACAAGACCTGGAGTTGTGAAAAGGGGGAAGGAAGAGGAAGTACTGGAAAAAGTAAAGGAAAAGATGACAGGAGAGGAGGAGAAAAGAGAGGGAAATTGACCCACATCTGACATCCGTTGTTTACAGGGATCTGCTTCAGTGATCTGTGTCTGCACTGGTTAGCAGCATGAGTACAATTCTGCCCTTGAAACACAGATCAGTTACTACGCCAGCCTGTTTTCTTCCCTGTCAGATGTTTCACTGATTCTGAATTCTAGGGATGGTTTAAAGCTGTCCTATGCTAAGTTAGTTAGAATGTTCCTCTTCACTGAGTAATGCTGCACTGCCTGCTGCGACTTAATGCCTCAGTATACGCCCACTTTTCTCCAACCCTTCTTATTCAAGTTAAATTGTATGCTGTAAGATATTAACAATACCTATACTTGCAGATATTGAATACTCCAATGTGGTCATGAGAGCTGAGATAACCACTTACAGATTTAGACAACGACATAGCTTAGGACAACTTAATTTGAATAGTTTTCTCTGGGAAGAAAAGCTATTTTATAGTGACCCTTTTTCTTGTAAATTGAGACTTTTTATTCAGTAAGATTATTAATGAAATGTCTAAATTTTGTCTCTAGTTTTCTGTTATATCAGTTTGTTTAATTGAAGTTTATTGGGGTGAAAATGGTTAGTAAAATTCCATATGTTTCAGGAGGACAATTATATCAGCTTTCAGAAAAAATCAATCACTTGATGTAGTAGGAGTCAGAAATGGGGATCTGCTTCTTGCTCTCTGAGCTATAGCACGTTGGAGTTAGACTGCCTCCTCTCTATAGTTCCTTTCGATTTTTAAATTCCAAGATTATAAAATGTTATTGTTTGCTCTTATTCTCTAAAAGGACGTGGACTGTTACTAGATAGTAATATAAAAAAGAAGATGGAAGCGTAATATATTTAACAGAGTATTGAGTAAGGATATGAGTGATTTTAGGTCTGACCCTTTTCCCAGTTGGCTGCAGGATGGCAAATGAGTAATTTAAATTTTTCACTCTCATCTATAATATAGAGCTAATATCAGTTTCAGATATCATTGCTAGAGTCGAAATAAGATGCTTTAGGAAAAAAAAGATAAGCAAAGCACTTCATGCAGCAAAGCCTTGTGAAACTGGGAGATAATGATTACCTATTCAATACAGGACTTTTAATGCATCTTAAAATTTTACATTTGAATCCTACCTCCTACTATCTGTATATTATTCTAGTTGGGATTATAAATCACATCTACAAGCATATGTTTTTCTCCAGGTGTTACACTTTATGTTTTATTTTATTTTAGTTTTAATGTAGGGTGGCTTTTGCCTCTGTGCTTCTGATTTCTCAGAGATGAATCTTTTTCTCAACTATCACATATTCTAACTTAATAATTTTAGTTACTGTCCCTAAATATGTCCTCCTTTTACAACCTCCAAATTGCTCTCATTGAAACTCCTTCTATCTCTTTTCCTTGGTCTATCCATCAGTTTCAACACTGCAGAATTATATTCAGTTTTGAATTAACACCTATTTTTTCCATGGTGCCATTAATCACCAGTCCAGTTAATTGTGATATAAGCCTGCTTGAACTCCAGCAACTTTTGAGGAGTACATTTCTTTGTAACATATTATTCATACCTTTTGTTGTATTTATTAGGTTTTTTAAAAATTGTATGTCCAATGCTTTAAAATGCTAGCTTACCATTATATGCTTTTGAGTGATGAACCATGCTTTTTAAATTTTTTAATTTAGAATGTCAGTAAAATTGTTAAAATATTACAGACAATTCCCAGATAACATTCATCCATTTTATACTAATATTCACATTTTGCATAATCATTGGACAATTATCAAAACTAATTGAATTGGTATTAACAAAACTACAGAGTTTATTCAAATTGTATCTTTTTCTTTCATCAATCCATTTTTTTTTCATGGTCCAGGACCCAGTCCAGGTTACTGCATTGCATTTAGTCATTATAGCTCTCTATTTATTCAATTGCTTATCTACTTCAGTGTAGAGTCATAAATTTTTATTCTATGAGTTATTATCCAATACCATTTTTATTTATTTTCAAATGTAACCATTGGAAAATCTTTCGTGTTGGTTCCTGTAACTTTCATACATACCTAAGTTCTTTTTTGAGTTTTATTTTCTGAAAAATAAGGATGGATCGTTTTGTGTTTTTCCTACCCAGCCCTGGAATGGATCATTTCTTCAAAGAGCCCTAATTCATATGATTGGATATTGGTATTTAAAAAGCAAGGTGCTAGTATTAGTTGTGCTAATTGCCACTGGGATAACAGGGAACAGAGTTAGGAAATATATAATTGTTGCTGATATACGCACATAAAGAGAGGCACATATGCACACATTTTTATTTTTATTTTCGTTCTTTCTAATTTATTGTTTTGTAGAAAGACAGACTTTTAACACCTTATATAACGAGTCTGCAAACTGCCTTCTCCTATATTACAAAAAGTCATAGCCAATTTTCTCTGAGTCAGAGCCTTTGAATCGGACATTCAAGTCACCATGCTAGAAACAGTAGCTGCTATAGCTAAAATTCTGGAAGCTGCCTCAACAAAAGGCACATTAAGCCTTGTTTAAAAGATGTACCATTTAAAAATATCCCTTTCTTTTCTGTGCCTGTGAAGGATAGTAAAAGGAGAATCCCAGAGATCTGCTACTGAGTTGAGTGATTTCGTTTGAGAAGGCTAAGTTTAATGGTATCAAATTCCAGTCTTATATCTTTCTTAAATCTCAGAGAAATGACCTCATCCTTCTTCTCTCCATCTGGCTTTCTCAAATACAGATCTCATTCTTTCCATCTAATAGTCACCTGTCTACAAAGGTTGCTAAAAAAATACATACATATTTTAAGAAAGGAAAACTGTGTTAAAATTGTAAATACTCAACATGTACTGATAACAAAAGATGAATACAAATCATGTTTGACTTCTGCAATTACAAGAGGTGCTCAAAGTGGTTACCATACGTGTCCGGACACTCCTGGTTACAACAAACTACTGCTTGAGCAACATTGACCAAAGTGTCCATTTGTATACATTTTTTTAGGACCCTGGTATATGTATCTATCTGTATATATGCATGTATGTACAAGTATTTAAATGTATATATTTAAAAGCTGCAAGTTCTTAATAACGTCTGTGTTTCCAGTTTAGTGCCACCAGAGAATTATTTCAGCCTGCCCTCTTTCCTTTTTTGGAACTTCTTTCTCCAATAGGAAGGAACTTGGCTTACATTATTTACGATTCTCCCTCTCCGTCTCCCTCTCCCTCTCCCTCTCCCTCCCCCCTCCCCCTCCCCCTCCTCTTCCCCCTCTGCCTCCTCTCTTTTTCTTTCTTTCTCAGCTTCAGCTTGTGAGTGAGGACACAATCTATCCAGAAAAGACTTGGGACTTAAGTATAAATGTAGGCAGCCAAATGAAGGCAAAGGGAATACAGTATATTTTCTTCTTTGTTTCTTATTTGTTCAACCCTAGCATTCACACAAACATCTTAGAATTGCTGACCCAAAGCCTTGTGAGAAACAAATGTACTAACTAGAATATAGTATTTCTGTATTCTTTTCATCTTTAGCCTTGTGGTAAAATGCTGTTTTCTAGGTTCCTTAGGTTAGCTCCCTTATTCCCTACCCCCTTTAGTTTGGTTGTTATTAATTGGTAATACATTTAGGCTTCATTGTTATAGTTTGTACTGAGTTCTCCACTTATCATAGTTGATTTTTTTAATGACAAATAGTAAAATTCACTCATTGTGATAGACAATCTATGGGCTTGGACTTAAGTATAGAGTTCTGTGTTCGTGACCACAGTCATGATAAAGAATAGTTCCAAATGTCAAAAATTCCCTCATGAGTCAATTACGAACATCAGCAAGATCAAGCTTTGGACAGTATCTGGTAAGTAAGAGTTGTCCCGGTAGCCTATCTCTCCTCCCTCCTGACCCTTTAACCCTGAATGGCGAAGGAGGTAAGGAAAAGAAGAGAAGACCCAGCCCTAATCCCTTAGTTGTGAGCAGGCAGTGCAGCAGCATTTCTGGGAGGTAAATTAGCTATCGTAAGTGAGAAGAGGTAATTGTTAGATGGAACTCAGCATCTAAGAGTTGAACCATAAGTGTGCTTTTCTTCTGTTATTAGGTTGGTGCAAAAGTAGTTGCAGTTTTTGCAATAATTTTTAACCTTTGAAACCACAATTACTTTTGCACCAACCTAATAGTTACCGATAACAATATTTGCAATCTTGCATGAGTTGAAAATTAATGAAACCATCTAAGTTTCAAGCAGGGAAGGGGGAATAAATTAATGAATTTTAAAGAGACAGTGGGGAGCAAAATTAGTTACTTCGTGAATATACGTCATGATTCTTGTATGTGCAGCATACTGTATAATTTCTATAAAGAATACCACATTCCTGTTTACGTATTCCTTTGGAAAGGTGTATCATAATTGATTTCACCACTACTCTATGGACATTTAGATTATTTCCAGTCTTTATTTGTTACAAATAATTCTTAATGACTAACCTCTTATGTGTGTCATTTTAAAGGCGTATTTATCCGTAAGAAGTAGTCTTAGATGTTAAATTGCAGAGGTAGGCTTTGCCAAAATGCCCTCTAGAAGGCTGTGGCAATTTGCACTTTCATCATCAATGTGCCATATCTTACAAGGAACTTTTCAAACATGTTGATTTTTGTCATCCTGGTAGTTTTTAAAAAGATAATTTTGTATTTTAATTGACGTTACTCTCATTTTGAGGGAATTGAAATATTTTATATGATTTGGAGCAGTTATACAAATTTTCCTGTGAAATGCCATTCTATATCTTCTCTTTGCATAGCTTCCTTATGGTCTTGTTCTTACTAGTTTTGAGAAGCTTTTTATATATTAGAAAAAATTAGTCCTTTGAGGCATGAGTGTCAAATATTTCCTGCTATGATGTTTGTAATTTGATTTTGATTATGGTGGGCTTTATGTTTCTCAGTTTTTGTAAAATTGAATTTATCCGTATATTATATATAATGGCTCTGGTTTTTGACCATCTCTCCATTCCAATATGTATGTATGTGTATATGTATGTATGTATACATAATAAACATGTATATATTTCATGATTTTATCTACTAATGTTTTTATTTTTTACATTTAATTTTCCATTCATTTAAAATTTGTGTTTCATGGCATAAAATATACTTGCCTTTAATATTTTTCTGACAATATGATCTGTTTCCCCAAACTATTTCATACGTGATTTTAAGTGAATTTAATTTTGAATGCATTCATCATAAATTTCATTCCCAAATATATTTAGGCAATTTCTCGGCTTCCTTGTCTGCTCTTCAGTCTATATCTTTATACATCAGTATTGCATATATCAATTGCTGTTTACTTTATAATATATACATACATTTATATATGTTTTTTAAAGGAAAATCTGGTAAGATTAGTACACCTCTTTGATCCTATCTATTCTTATTTTTCAAAATTTCATATTCTTCTTGTTTCTTCACATTAGATTTTACACTATTAAAGTCAGGAACTGAGACTTAAAATATTTATATTTAAAACAATGCATAGCTTAGTACTTAATGCTTAAAACATTGTAAATAAATCATTGAATGTTTGCTGAATTAAATTGGAATTACTTGTTTTAAAATCATAGCACCACAAAACTGGTCTTTCATCTAGGGAATTAAGGGATGACAGTCTGAATTTTTTTGTCTAGATAACTTGTAACCAGGCAAGAAAGAAGTGAAGGTGTAACGTAGCAGAAGCCCACAGGACTGAGGGGATTTTGATGATGGAAGAGGCAGTTACACATTTCTGAAGAACTACATTAGTTGAATTAATGTAATAATTTGAAACACATACAGCTCTTTGCTAGAAAACTAACAATAAACATTTTCATCCTATTATATCACTTGTCAAGGATAAACTCTAAAAGATAGGAATTGGTTTGATTGAACATGCAACCATTTCCCCTTTTGCCGATAACAGGGCACTCACTTATCTTCTAGAATCTCCTTTCCCATCATCAGTTTACATGGTTTTTCGGATGTGACTTGAAACCTAGCTCCAGAAGTAGACGTAAAATCCAGGCTTTGTTTATCAAATCTCAATGCCTGTCAACAATCAGTTGTTACTAATATATTTGACTAAAGGCAGGAGAGTCAAAAGTATTCATTCTTGTTCTGTTCGCTTCTATTAAACCTAAAGAAGAGAGAAATATTTGTCTCTCTCTCATATATGTAGTGTGAGGATGTAGGACTGGACTGTTGAAGGCCCATCATATTGTAATAGGCAGTCTGATAATGAAAGCAAAGCACAAAGAAGGCTAAATCAGCCCAGTGGGGAAAATTACTGCTTCAGATGTCATCATTTGAGTCCCCTGAATTCAGCTGTGAGGAAAGTTGTCATTAACCTATGCCAATAACGTCATTAAAATAAAAACAAAAACTCAAGTTTGTATGACTTGTGTTTTTTTTTCACTTGTATCTGAACACCTTGGCTAATATACACCATTCCTAAGAACATAGTTGAGGTAGTTCTCAAGCCATTTGGTTCATGCAGGCTTGTGAGCTTGTGTGTGCATGTTTGTGTATGTTTTCTTTACAAAACAGACTGTGCTTTTTCCTAACTACTCAATAGAGTACTGTGAACCTCCTGCAATGTCACTTGCCTCTGATGGAATGACACAAGATACTCACGTGCATCACATTTGTAAAGGAGCATGTATATGTTTTCTTTTTATTTTTTTCTTCAGGGATTTGCATAAAAGCTTTCTTATCCCTGGAGGGATTTGAAGAAATATAAAGCTGAGAATTCACACTTTAAAATTCAGCACCGTGAAACTTATTGGTTTTTTTGGAGTTAATTCTCCAGTTAGGCACAGAGAATAATCCCAAAATATCTAAAGACTTGTTGAAGTCTCCAGCAAATATATATAGCAACAGCATTTAGAAAAGTGTATGAAGAAGTAGATAATTTTTCAGTCTTTTATATAGAAGCCATCCCTACTACTGTTAGTCATATAGTGGATCTTTTATGCATGGCAGCATGAGGGAGGTCTAGGGTAATAAAATAGCAGAAAGCAAAATGAAAATGTGCCAGAGATGCTGACAAAAGAACAGAGTGTTTGGTGTCTTAAAAGTTGATAGCAGTTTGGAACAGTACTGTATGACATTGCGATATAAGCTTTATGTGTGCTGGTGGTCAGAGATTTCTCAAATTTGTTTTTCTGTGTCTACTAATGAGTACGAGTTATGCCAGATTTTGCAACTGCAATGTTCAGGAGACTTTTTTTTTTTTTTTTTTTTTCGGTAGGCTGCATAAAAAGATAAAAACACACACGTGCACACACACACACACACACACACACACACACACACGAGGCACTTATTGATTTCCAAAGATGTCATTGGGATTATATATGTTAAAACCCCACATTTGTTTTTATTTGTGAATCATAAAATATAGCTTTCTCATAACTCTGCCTTGGTGCTCTTGCTTTCTAGGCAGCCAGTCAGTCCTTGTGACAATGGCACAGACAACATCTGTTACATTCTTCGAGCCAGTAAATACAGTCATTTAAAGAAAAAAGGAAATGAAAAATAATGAGCAGTGATGATTGTTTTTTCTCCTTTACATTTTGTGTTAAAATGTATTTCCCTCTGGTCCCAGGTAGATTGTTTGTACTATGAAGTAGTCCCAACCTGTGTCATCAAACGATAAGTGGGCACCTGCCAGCTACCATAGTGAAGGCAGGGAAGATACACGCCATCTCGATTGTTCTCTGACAAATACACCATCAACTATTTATTTTATCTTGGATCTACTCTACCAAAGAAGCAGTGATATTTTGGTTCTGTTTGTGAAAAGTAAGAGTTTGTGTGCTTTAGGATTTTGGTATATTTTATTGTCCCCTGAAAGCTTACTTAAGATACGTTTATAAGTTAAAGGCCCCTAAAAGGCTATGTTTTCACAGGATACTCTATAAACCATTATGTTATTTTTCATACATTATATTGCATTTGTGGAGGTTTAAAGAATAGATCTAGCATAAATGAGATAATTACGAAGGTGAAAGTGGGATACCTTTTGGAATTATTGTATCTGTTTTTCTGTTTGAGTTTCTTAGCTCTGTTTAGTATGGGAGTACTATGATAACAAAGGCATGTAGGAGTAAATTGGAATTACATGGAAAAGAATAAAAAATAATAAGAGCTCCCATTTACCTGGAGCATTCAAGCATCCTGTCAAGTAGAACTTTTGCCTGATCCATATTGATGTGGTTCTGATAAATCGTCCCTGGAAAAATGTGTCCCTGGCCACAAGAACAAAAGGACCTCCTTGCTTCCAGATGTGCTTGCACGGTTCTTTGTCTCACTTCCTCAGCTTACCATATTTTCACTCAAATTCATACAGATGATATTTTTGAAGAGATTCTAAATATTCTAGCTGTGGTAAAAAAAAAAATAGTCTCGTACTGCACTATCAGGAGGTCTCATCTTTATGAGTGATCTCTTTAGTAAGGTCTTTTCCTTCTGCTGTGACAGTGACTAACCCTAACTCCACAGATTCATTTGCATGCCTAATGGGAATGCAAGGGGGAATCATAGGAATGAGCTTATTTTTTCCTGAGGAGATTCTTTCTCTGGTCTGCTAGCAACAAGCAAAGGGCAGAATTAGACTGAGACATGATCATTTTGGAAGCTTCACACAAAAGAAAACGAACATGCAAAAACCAAAGCAACTATCCTGTTTTCAGGGTTCATAGAATAATGTAATGGGAAAAGTTTCTGTTTATCCAGGATAAAATGTGAAAAACTGTTAAAAGATTATGTTTATCTTATGTAATTATAGAAGAAAGTGGGTACAAGATATGCAGAGAGATATTTTTGGCTTAGAAAGCATTACCTAAAGATTTTTAGCCTGACTGCTCAATATAAACAGCACATTTCCTGATAGTAGAATTTTTAAAATGTTAGATGGATCCGCCTTCAGAGAGGAATGCTACATAGATTCTTATGTGGAATAGGTTGTTTCCTTCAATAATAAAAATGCAAATTTCTAATGTTAATGAGTGCTTACCATGTACAAAAACAGTATTTAATCATTTTTCATAAGTTATTCCATTTGATTCTCACAACTTCTGCTTGTTGAAATGAATGCGCTGAAAGAGAAGGAATAAAAATTAGGCAAAGGGAGATGCTGAGATCCCTCCAGTGCCCACAGGCCTGCGCCCACGCTGTGTGGGCGATGAATACCCTGATCTGAGGCAGTGGGGAGGTGTTCATACCCCGTGTGAATCAGTGCTGGTAGACAGCTGTCTCAGGCCCCAGGAGTAGCTTGGTCAGGGCAGCTTCCTCTAGTTCAGGCAACTCCCAAAGGAGCTTGACAATTAGCAGTCATGAAAGGGGCGTCTGAGCTTCGGTTCACAGCATCCATGACACCAATGCTGTAGCTTAAAATTCTAACACAATATTGCTGGTTACACACTTTCCACTGGCTGTTCAAAGTATGCTTCTTCAGTGCCCCCTTAGTTAAAATAAATCTGTTTCACACTGTATGCTATTGATGGCTCATTCTTGATGGTGACGTTTCAGGCTGTGTATGATAAGTGTCATAGGCTAAGGAGACTTGTTTAAATTTCATCATTTAACCAACACCCCGTCACTCATTCACTTAACAAATATCTGTCAACTCTAAGTGTCAGGTATTTTTCCAAGCACTAGAGGTAGAGAAAAAAATAAGACATGTCACACATGTTGACAGGTATTTGAGTGAATGAGTGATAGCATGGGGAAGTAGATAATTAACACTTTTACTTTTTGCATACTTATTATGAACCGGCAAACTTCTATATATTCTTTGAATATATCGATGTTTTAAAGTCTTGCAACATTGTTATGAGATATTCACAATCAAACTTAGGAAACTGTGTCCCAAGGAGGTTATATAACTTCCTTATAACCATCCAGATACTGCGTATTGCAACCGGCATTCAAACTGTCTGCCTCCAAAGTCTGTGCTTTGATTCACATGCAAATACTAAGTGTAACCGTTGTTCTTCCCATTGTTTACTAAGCTTTTTGAAGATGTCTGGGGCTAGATTCCCTAATCCAATGATGAAGAACAAAGTGGTTTATCAGGAATTATAGACTAATTATTTTTTTTAAAAAGTGTGCAAAGTTTTTTGTTTTATTGTTTGTTGTTTCCTGACACAATCTAAATACCTTTATGCAGTTTCATCCATTTATATTAATCATCTATCCCTAAAAATATGTGGGTGTGATGTTGCTGAAGATTTTCTGATTGACTCAGCTGACACAGATGATCATCTTTTTCTGTTGGGATTTGGAACACAACAATCACCCAATCCTGAGGTGACATGGCATTGGATTAGGGTGTCAAACTCTTCCTGGTTCATCCGGAAATACTTGGGACTTCCTCAGTTTTCACACTGAAGATCCATGTCTTGGGATATTTCAGTCCTAAACCAACTGAAATGGTTTCTGACACCCTATTGTATCCTCATTTTTGTTGCTGATATCATTGCCCCCTACATTATGGTGAAAATATTTGGTGAAGATAGTCCAGTTATTTGGCTTCAAATACAAAAAGAGAGGGGAGAAAGGATACATTGAGAACTGCTCATTTGGACCTCTTTCAGAAAAAGGACTTGAGAATGAGGAGGAGGAAGAGCTTGGGATCCTCCGGTCTTACACTACTCTGTATGCTCTCGGAAGGAGAGTTGGCTGTAGGCTGGCTGAGTGTACCTTACTCAGCCAGGAATTTTCAGGAATCCGCATTGCATTTTCCCACCTCTTCATGTTTCTCGTCCCTCAGTCTTCTACATTAAACAAAACAAAAAACTTACATGATGGTTTGTTTTCTGGAATTATCATTTGTGCTTAATTACTAAGCATTAGTAGTCAGGATTATTCCTTCCCTAAAGTCTGATCAGAAGCTTTCATAAAAATAGTTCAGATAATGGGATTTTATAAGCCCTGTTTCGTTTGAAAATGGCATATTCAAAATAAAGCAACAAACTGTGTATTTAAGCTGTGTAATGTCAGAAGTAATTTAATGATTTAATACCTTATTATTAGAAAAATAAAACAACATATTAGGCAACATTCTTGTCAACAAAGTAAGATTTTGGTTAAAAAATATTGAAAGGAGTGTTTCATGCCAAAAATCAATAAAAACTTACAAAAACATGAAAGATGACTAATGAGAAAAGCAAGCCTTTCATACTTTGATGAATGCCATCAGAACGTGTCAAAACTTGCAATTTATTACCAGATTAAAAAGAGTATGAAACATGAAGAAAAACTAATTAGGGAAAAAAAACACATGACAGCAAAGCCTACTTAAAAATGGCTGATGAGATAATTATATTGAATAGTCAACCTGAGGTCTGAGCTACTGATATTTATTTTATCAGTGACATTGGGGACTCAAATACCAGAATTAAGTACACCAGTCAAATATAGGTTAGAATGACTTTATTTTAAGTTCTGTTGAAAAAGTGACATAGCTCTGCTGTATTGATAATTTATCAATGAACTATTTCCCAAGGTTATATTTGTTAGCTCTTGACTTGAAAACCTTAAAGGATAAATGAATTCAGCTATGTGTATTTAGCATTGTATTTCCTCGATCTTTTATTATATTTGCAGACCAATTACAGTTTGATGCAGGAATTATGGAAAAGCATTGGAGAGAAGTATTGCTTTTCTTGTAGGTTGTTTATTATTAATATTGTTATTATTATTTTGGTTCCACATATAGACAGGAAATTTTATCTTATAATTTCCTTCTCTGATTGATTCTGAAAAGATACAGACTTGGATTCCTAGGTGTTACCCCTGGGTCTAAGTAGCCTATTTTTTGTTTGATCAGACGGTGTATTCAAGTTCCTTGTGCCAGTGAGATTTCAACCCCACTCTTTTCCAAGGAAACAATTGAAAATGTGGTCTGATTTTTTTATTGTTGCTTATAGTAACATGTGAGAGGAAGGATGTATACAAGGTCTGACAATTAACTTTGCGAACTTCTTGCAATGATTCTTGCTAATTTTTTTTTTTTTTTTTTTTTTTGATATCAGAGAGATTATTCATTATGAATTTGTTCCAGCTGGACAGTTAACCAAGTTTACTATTTGGGAGTACTGAAAAGACTGTGTGAAAAAGTTAGATGACCTGAACTTTTCACCAACAATTCATGGCTTTTGCATCACGACAATGTGCCAGCTCATATGGTACTGTCTGTGCAGGAGCTTTTAGACAGTAAATAAATAACTGTATGGAAACACCCTCCCTATTCACCTGATCTTGCCCCCAATGATTTCTCTCTTTACCTGAAGATAAAGGAAATATTTAAAGGAAGACATTTTCATTACATTCAGGATATCAAGCATAATACAACGACAGCTCTGATGTCCATTCCAGAAAAAGATTTTCAAAATTTCTTTGAAGGGTGGACTAGGTGTTGGCATCAGTTGATAGTTTCCCAAGGGGAGTACTTCGAAGGTTACTGTAGTGATATTCAGCATTGAGGTATGTAGCACTTTTTCTAGGATAAGTTTACGAACTTAATTGTCCGACCTCATATTGAGGGAAGAACTGTTAAGCCAAAAGGAACCTGGACATAATAATTTGAGAAACTATCAGCCTATATAATTATAAAGCATACCAAAATTAATTTACTGCCATGATAGGATGCTTTAGAGAAAGAGTCAAGGGTGTGGTTTGATAATAGTTTTATAATGCCTCAGGAGGATTAAAATGTCTAAATGTTCATTCACACAGAAGGGTTTGTGAGGAATTAAATGTGTTACATATAGATACCCTCAGCAATCTCAGCAGAAGCTAGGGATAGATATGGGATTATTCAGGGAAGATCTGTAGAAGAACCTTCTTTCTAATAGTGAAACCATGTGATCACATACATGGGAGATGCACGAGGTACTTGAAAATTTTATACCAGCAGACATACTGCAGCTTGTATTGAAAAGGACAGAGAGAAGAGAACAATGAAACAAGGTTGTCAAACTCTCAGATTTTTATAAGCGGGAAATAGGGTGATAAAATCACTAAGCTTCAAGCACATGCTGCCCTTCACCAAGAGGAAGAGTGACTCCAAGAACAGAGCTGTGAGGCTGGTGTGTAGAACCTGCAACCACAGAGTATCATTCTCAGGACTTGAAATTTAATATTGTTTTCCCAGCTGGCTTTTGAAATTGCTTGTAACAAGTGATTCCTTTTTTCCTTTGTTTTCTTCCTTTTTTTACTGGGAATCTCTATAATTGTTAATCTATTTCAGTACCACTGTTTTATTTTGGGAGCAGGTAACATGTTTAGTAGTTTCCTAGGTCCACAGATGAAAAGAAATTTTGCTTCAGAATGGATTACATTCACAGTCTTAACTATATCTAATTGAGTTGAATAAGTTAATGAAATCTAGAACATTTGATGTGATGAGACTAATAGGAAATTTGAGATTTGAGTTGATGCACTAATTGGTTGAGACTTTGGGTGACTTTGGGATAAAATCAATGTGTTTGTCTATGGGATGAACGTGAATATTTTGGTGTCAGAAGGTGGACTGTGGAGACCATAATGATGGCCCCCAATAATGTACATGTTTTAATCCTCAGAACCTGTCAATAAGTTATATATCAAATGGCAAGAAGGGATTCAGTTTGCAAATGGAATTAAAATTGCTAATAAGCTTATATTTAGATGGGGGGGATTATCCTAAAATATTCTGGATGGGGGGGGGGGGCATGCAAGCAGAAATGTCCTTAGATGTGAAAGTGGGAGGCATGAGAGTCAGACAGAGTAATCCAATGTAAGACACTACCAGTTGTTGATGGTTTTAAAAGTCAGAAAGAGGCCATGAGCCAAGGAACGTGAGTGGCTTCCAGAGGTTAGGAGTGGATTCTTCCAGAGCCTTCAGGAGGAATGCACATTTACCTGTACCTCAGTTTTAGCTGAGTGACTTTTGACTTCGAACTTCAGAACTGTAAGATAATACATTTGTGTTGTTTTAAGCCAGTAGGTTTGTGGTAATTTTTACAGCAATGATAGAAAGCTACTGCATGCCCTTAGTATGTGGTTGTGTTTTGTTTTGTTTTGTTTTTTTGTTTTGTTTGTTTGTTTTTAATAATCTGTATTTATTAAGTGGTTGTTTTGTCAGGGTCCTCGGAGTTCTTCACGCTGTCATTTCAGTAGTCCTTTCTTGAAGTCCATCTCTTCTTTCTACTTAAAAGTCACTTTTTGCTGGTATGAAATTCTGAATAGTTATTTTATCTCCAGTACTTTAAATTGCAGCTCCATTGCCTTCTAGTTTGTATAGTTTATTCTTAAAAATCCACTCTATTTTTTATTGTTGCACCAAGCATTCTGCTGCAGTTCTGACTTTCATTCTCTCATAGTTTCCCATTTCTTTAGTTTTGACTTTCAGCATTTTTGTCAATAATACCTTAGGTAGGGTTGTGCGTGTGTGTGTGAGTGTGTGTGTGTGTGTGTGTGTGTGTGTGTGTGTGTGTGTTGTATTTATTCCTTTGGTATTTGCTGAACATCTGGGATTTGTAGTTTGGGGTCTTGGCCCAATATGTCTTCAAATATTTTTTATACTTTATTCTATTTTTCTTCTGGAATTTTATTTTTCAATATATGTGATATTATCTTAGAGGTCTTGGATACCTTGTTTTATTTTCCACTCCTTTTTCTCCTTGTGTAATTTTGCATTCTTTCTATTGACCTATTTTCATATTCAGTGACTCTTTTCCTTGCTGTTTTGAGTTTACTGGTGAGCCCATCAAAGGCAGTGTTCCCTTCTATTACAAGGTTTTCCTTTATTTATTTCCGTTTCTATCTCTTTGCTCCATATGTTGCCAGTGTTTTTCTCTATAGACTTGAACATATTAATCAACTCACAGTGAAACAGTATATAGGTATTTTAAATTCTTTGATAGTTTCAACATCTGGGTCATATCTAATTCTGTTTCTGTGGGTTACTTTGTCTCTGAACAATGTGTTGCTTTTTCTTGCTTCTTTGTGTGTCTTGTAATCTTTAGTTGACAGCCAGCCATCTTGTATATAATTGTCAAGACTGGACATGTGAAACTTCTACTTTTGCTAAGTCTTTAGTATGGGAAGTTGGTGATTCTAGTGAGACAATGAGCTACATTTTTATTGTTGTTGTTGTTGCCGTTTTTATGGTTACCTTTATTGTACCACCAACTTCAATGTTTTCTGTATTTGCCTTTAATGTAAGGGCTAGCTTGTTGGAGAATTTCATTTGTCTGCTCTGTTCTCTGCTGTTGATTTTCTTTTCGTGCTTTTGTGTCAGAAAAGATACTTCTTTACAATTCTGCCATTCTCCACATAGTTTACTGCTGTTATTTGTCATGCAACTCCTGATAGCCTGGTGGTGGGAGTGGAGAGCATGGACATTCTCGGGTGTTCTGGTTCACTCTTCATTCACAGTGTGTTCCTGATTTTCACGGGTGTGAGGATCTCCTTCTCTGTGCTCCTGTCACTTCCCCAGTGGATAACGTCTCGTGACCTGAGTCCTGGATGTTGTTTTGCCCTTCCTCACGAATAGAGGTTTCTTTTCTAAGTCCTTTCTTCCAGATGCAAATATTTTTCACCTGTATCCTGAGGATAATATGCTGGTGGCTTAGACTTGTCTTCTGGACAGACAACGGGGGAGGTTCTCAATGGAACTTCATGCCTTTCCTGCATGAAAGTCCTCTCCTTTGGGTCCACAGGTGAGGCTCTCCCTGGTCTCTTATTTTGTCTCCAGTTTTTTCTCATGATCACTTCGTAAGGTCTGTAGAGAAAATGTTGCAAATGAGCATATACTCTCTTTGTATTTTTCAGTTCCTAGGAGCTCAGTACTCTCACACTAACCCATTCTCATTATTTAGCAATTTGTTTACATTTTAGCTGAATTCTTATACCTTGCTTGTTGACTTACTACATCTCTCTCAGGTTAGAAAATGATGTGTGCTGTCTCTTTTTGGAAGACCCTGTCTTCCCATGATTTTTGGTTACTTTGTTGCCCTGTGACCTCAGTTCTCTGATGAGTTCAAGAAAAGTTTGGATATACACTATCCAACTTTTTAAGTTGCTATTGTATGGGTGGGTAACAAAGCTCTTGCCAGTATTATACAACCTAAGTAGAAGCTTAATTTTCCATAGCCCTGCTCTGGAAGGTTCTCAGTTTTGGTGTAGAGACATATTGAAGCTGACAGCAAATCAAAACAGACTAGATGTATTAGAATTTAGTTTTTAGTTGAAATTATTAAATTATCCCTTCTTAAGTGTCATAGCTGCACTGAAATGTCGTCATGCCCTGGCGCCTGTAAGCCTGCCTGTAAAACAAGTTTCAGAAGGTATACTCTGCTTAAGATAACAGAAGAATGTAACTTGTTAGGCATGAAATATATAGTTCTGTTCTTTTCTATTTGCTCTTAAGATAACATCACTGACTCAGTACCCCAAGATGTCTTACAGACCTCTCCCTATGTTTGAGACCATCTGACCATACTCAGTAGACATGGACAGGATGATTCCAGAAGCTGAATAAATCCATTGCTGCAACTTGCATAAGAACCAACCGATCAACACAGCCCAAGCCCATGACCCTGAACCTCTTACGCATGATTACTCATGATTTTTGCTCTATAAAACACCTTGTCTGTAAATCATGGAGAAGTTCGGGTTTTTGAAGCTGCCAGTTCTCCACTGTAGCACGATACAATAAACACCCCTCTCTTCAGCATAACTACCATCTGCAGCGCCGGGTGGATGAACTCTGTAGTCAGTTACAGTATTTGATTCCTATAGAATGCTTAGCATTATGCAGCTAAGCTTAAAACTAACTGTAGGAATTGTTCTGGGGAGTCACTGTCTTTGTTCAGATAAATACAAAGCAATAAAAGTAATGGTATAATGTTAAAGTGAGATTCCAGGTTCAGAAAATAGACACTGATTTCAAGATGAGAGCAAAATGGGCTAGTTACCAGAAATCCTCTCTTTGCCTTCAGACTGATTTAGTAAAAAGGTGCTTATTCTTTCCCTAGAAAACTTCAATCTGTAAATTTGTTTGCCTGCCTTCTTACTTGTATTGAGAGAGGGAGAGAGAGTTAGAGGGAGAGTTAGAGGGAGAGGGAGAGGGAGAAGGAGGGGGGAAGGGGAGGGAGAGCGGGAGAGTGGGGAAGAGAGAGAGAGAGAGAGAGAGAGAGAGAGAGAGAGAGAGAGAGAGAGAGAGAGGATATTTGGCAAGCCTTTCTTTTAGAGACAGAGAATTTAGTCCCAAGTGAGGGGAGCAAGATTCTTGACCTTCGAAAAGCTGCAGGCTGAAGGTATACTGAAGAGTATCATTGCTCAAATTAGGCAGATTGAGGTGGCCTATTTAATAAGCTCCCTTTAGCTTTGTAGGTTGACATAGAATGTTTTTCAGAAAACTTGGATTATATTTTCATCGATATTTTATTATGAGGAAATACTTTCTTATAAGCTCCCTAAGTGAAGATGCCATCTTCATTCATTCTTTTCTAATCCTACAGCATACGTATTCTGTACACATTCTGTGTATGTTTCATAAATGTTCCAGATTCATTAGACCTACATATGAGTACCATCCCTACACAAACATGAGTGTTGTTCCTCATATGCTGATATTATTAGTCCATTTGTAAAGTTGATTGCCAAAGTTAAATGTTTCTGAAATGATATTAGTTGTGGTAATGTTTTCTTCACTTCATTTTATATTTTTAAATTGCAGTCATTGAATGTGGTACACATTTTGAATTTCTAATGGGTAGAAGCTGAATTAATATGCTTGAACTGATTCATTTTCCAGTTCAATCCAGAATTGTTGTACAGATTTGCAATTCACCCAGCCAGTACTGTTCAAATAGGGATGCAAATTCTAAGGTTTACATCTGAAGCAGTTCATTTGACAGTGTAAAGCATTGATGACTAAATTATTTTCCCTTGTCCTGTGTCTGATATCTGTTAAAAAATTTAAGGGGCATGTCACTGATGCTTTTATTTTGTGGAGTTTCTTCATATAAGTTTAAAGTTCAATAAACTCTATTAAAGAATATTTCTATATGATGGATTTGATAATAAGTCAAATTGCTCATATCTGAGATGCCTCAAATTTTACTTTTTTAAGAGTATAAATTTTTTTAATATAGTGATCTCTTCATTATCTTACGAGGAGAAGAAATCAGTATATACAATTCCATGTTATTAATGTTTTAAGTGGAAAAGAAATAAAAAAAATGGCCAAAGATTTTTCTCAGGAAAAAAATAGAACAATTTAATTTCAACGTTCGAGTTTCTTCAGTTTCTTCCTTTATCCCTCTCTTTGCTGAAAATGGACTGTGCCTATCTAAACTGGCATGGCCTTAATTCCTGTCATCTGCTTGCTGATTCTTACCTACCACAGGAAAAGTGGGTAATTTTTTTCTATGTTTATTTGCTTGTTTGTTGTTGTTTGTTTTATATAATAGTCTGTTTCATCTCCTGGTGATTTAATAACAAAGAATCTGTTGTTGTCAACAAAATATTAATTAATCTGACTAACTTTTCATTTCAATAGAAACTTGAAAGTATGAGTTAGAACAGTGCTACTGTAGTAACGCAGAAACAAAATTGTAATTAATGGAATTCTAATTAAGATACCAAGCCTTCTCCAATTTAAATGGCAGTATATTGGCTAAAATATCCTGCAATTCAGAGTATTAATATATAATCCGTGGTGTAAGTTATCATCCTGTTTTGCTAGTGTGGCAGAATACTTAAAATGACAGATTTTGGCTACAGAACGCCTGGGTTTTAACACTGTTTCTACTACTTATTAGTTGAATAAAATCAAATAAATTTTATAACTCTCTGTGTCCTCATCTGTAAAATGAGCATATTAGCAGGATCTTCCTCTGAAGGTTATTTTGAGGATGAAATGAGAAAATATATGTAAATTTAGAGCAATAAGCAAATAATATTAGATAGTATTATTAATTTTTATGAATTTGAACTAATGATGTAGCACACTTAACGTCCTCCAAGTCCTTGGCACCTAGGAGAATGAGAACAATGGGGAACCCAGATTTAGAACCTTTCCGTGTAATCCACAAATAGAGTAAAATTCTGCAGCTGTATTTTTGGTTGTGTGTTTGGCATTTTCAATACAATGTCTGGGTTTTCAGCTACTAGGCATGCAAGTAGGCATCCTTTAGCCATGCTTGTCAGGGTGGCTACTTAAGGTCTGGCACATACTGTTCAACGTATTGCTGCTGTGACTATGGTAGAAAGGTGGGGGTGGTTGAAAAAGACAGGGCAGATGGGTCAAGATAATTCTCCAACTCGATTCCTCTTAACTGTTGTATCTGGGAGGGCTGGAATCATTTAGATGATCATTTATTTATATTCATCCTTGATCAGCTTCCTTGTTCCTACAAAGTGTATAAAAGAAGTCTATGACACTGCCTTGATTTGGGGGGTCAAGAAGATTTCTCCTGGTGTGCAGCACTTTGTACCAGTAAGAACACAACATAATTGATATCTCATGCAATTCTCTAATACATCTGTTGAAGGGGTAAAGGGAAGAGTTTGAGCAGGCCGATGAACCCAGCTACCATAACTGAGAAATACCTTTAAGCCATTATCAGGTTGTTAGCACAATCCCAGGTTTCTCAGTAATGTGAAAATGCAGCTTGCTAAAATAACCCAGAAATGGTCTGACCATGTAATAGACATCTCATAGTTTAGGAGCTATGAGAAAGACCAACAGGATGTTTCTTTCCTTTGAAGATCAGTGGGAATTTATTGCCTTTCCTGATGGTTCTTCTAACTCTCTCTTTACCTTCTTGTGGATGGAATTACACATTGCCATAGAGATAAAATAAAACAGCCTAGCAAATTCAGACTCAGACAAGCACATCTAATTTACCTTTCAATTTGGCTAGTGTTTCTCTCTCTATATGGTACTCCATTGGTTTCCACCTCGTACAAGGTGCTTTAACTGTCAGTCATACAAATTAGAATCAGGAAAGGCCAATTAGGTCATCAAATCTATCTCTTCACCAGAGTAGGAGAGAGAGCTGCTGTTACTTTTTTCTTTTATTTTTTCCCAGGTTAGAATTGAACATTTCTTACTATTTCTTGAGGGCAAGGAAGATAAGAATCAGTAATAAAAGTAGATGTGTGTTAGGAGGACTTGTATCTTCAATGAGGAGAGGGGATTACATTTAAGCATTTGCTGAGCACTTTTTATTCCATTGGACAATAAATAGCCTCTCCTCCATTTTCCTTTTACTAGCAAAAACCAAATAGGTATTTTATCACTACACAAAAGTCAGACCTAGAGTTTGTTTTATATATATATATATATATATATGTATGTATATATGTGTATATATATGTGTGTATATATATATATATATAGATAGATAGATAGATAGATAGATAGATAGATAGATATAGATAGATATAGATATATATATAATTTCCCCAGGGAATTAAATCTGCCACAAAATCCTTCTGAGCTGATGGCATATCCTTTTAGATTTCTCTTGCTTAGTAAGAATAAGAATATTGGATTACTGTGTTTCTATATTTGACTAAGGGGTAGGGGGGCGGGTTGGAGAGAGAGAGAGAGATATTGAGAAAGTGAGTGTCTTTCTCAATAAGATGTGTGCATGTATGCATGTGTAGAGTATGTATGGTATTCGTGTGTTATGAAATTTATCAGTGAGATTAAAATAACACAGGTGATGGTTTTTTCCCTCCCAAGAAATATTACCACTGGAGAAATACTTGAACCAAACTTTCTCATTTTATAGGAAGGCTAAGTAAGTTTTATTTGCTTGAGATTACCAAGATAGATTGAAGATGATTCAGGATAGACCAGAACTGATTTCCAATTAAGTGTTTCTACTCTCACTCAAGATCATTTGTTGTTTCTTTTCTTTCCTTTCCTTTTCTCTCTTTTCATTTTTACCAAGAGTGAGATTTTTGAATTCTAAATGGTCTAGCCTGAAGCCTAGACCTGAAGAAGTGACACCAGAACAGAGCAGAGCTTTTGTATCTTTAGCTCAGATATGCCCAAAGATGTCTGATCTTCTGCAGGATGTAGTCTTCATGCCACACTTGGAGATTTCTGTTATTTAAACGCTGATTGTTGTGATGTTGAACATGTAGTCAGACATCAAGTATTTCAGTAACAATATGGAAACAGTTGGAAGTAAGGTCACAGTTTAAAGCTATATGATGTGATGTCTTAATTTAACATTGTATCTTTCTGGGATCCTGTTGACTAAAACATTAAAATTCAATTTTAAGCCTAACTTAATTATAGTTGTAAATCATGTACAGATAAATGGAAATAATATATTGTAATAATGTAGCAAAATGTGTTTTGGACTCTGATTTATCCAACCCTATTTGTTAAAATTCATCAGTAGTCAGTACTGCTGAGTAACTTCTTATATTGTCATTTCTATAATAACTAAGCAAGTAAGAGAAGATTAAAATGAAAAAGAAAAAGAAATATGTATTTCTAATGGCTGAATTTTCTCATGATTTATCAGAGTTATGATTCATCCTAGGCTACATAATTATCCTTTTTTATATGTACTATGTTCCAGGACCTATCTTCTAATAAGGTGTTTCTATCTGATTATGACAGGGAGTAAATTTTTCAAATACAGAGGATAAAGCATGAACACATTAATATCACAACTACTTATCTTCCTAAAAGCACTGTACCAACAACAGCATTAATTGCAACAGGAGCACTTTCCACTTATTGAGAATATTCATGTTGCCTATCGTTGTTTTTCAAATGAAGATGTCTTAGGGAGGTTAAGTACATAATTTTGCTGAAGTTGCATACTTAGTAAATGATAGAGCTGGCTATAAACCCAGGTGATTCTGACATTAGAATCCAAAGCATTAAAATCCCAAACTCCAGTGTGTGCGTGCATGTGCATACACGTGTGTACCTTTGTGTATGTGTAGGTACAGTGCATGCCAGTTGTGAGAGGGCAGCTAATGTGAGAGAGAGGACTATGACATGGTTGATCAGGTGACAGCAGCATATCTGTGCTGAGAGTTTTACTTTATTTAAATTGTTATTGAATAGGAGCTACGGGCTCTGTGTCTTTAGATGATCAAATGGAAAAAGACTGATTTATTTTATCAATAACACTATAGTATTATTGTCATTTAAATAACAGTCAATATCCTACTTGCTAAATGGCTTGATTTTTATTGCTAAAACTTTTCTGCATTTGGTTGAGATAAAAAAAATAGAGGGAAATAGGTGTCTGAAATACCTCATATAAAATGTTAAGTACACAACTACCATATGTAAAGTGCTGTCTACATTTCTGTAAATTTTTGTCTTTAGGAATTGCATTTTCACCATCTTGGCAAAGCTATTTGACAAAATAAGAAAATACTAAAGTAACCTCATTTTGAAAAAGTAAAATGGAAATAGAGCAGATGTCATTTTGTAAATGAGAATGAAAAGGTTTCTGTCAACATATGAAAACTTAAAATAATTTCACTTCATGAAGAGTTAGACTTTTTTCAACAAAACAGCATTTAATTATATAGAAAGTAATAAACATGAAAATGTGTTGCAAATAGATAATACACGACTTTCGTAAACAGACTTTAAATGATTATAAAATTACTGATGAGTGGGAGTAACACAATTAAATCTATTAAAGTTCTATGGCTGTCATTTATACATTCAGTGGATCATATATTATTTATTTACTAAGATAATGCATTATGGAATTAGAGCTATTTTTTATACAATTTAAATTCAGTATTAAACTGCATTTAAATAAAAATTCAAACAATTTAGCCTGCATCTATTACAACTGAGGATGACAGGTGTCTTGGGTATAATATAGGAGGGTTGATTTATTTTCAGCATCTTGCTTGATAAAAAAAAGGATTCAGAATTAATTATCAACCAGCTTGAAGAGAAGTCTTTAAAATTCTATGTTTCCAGGCAAATTTGTTTTTTTTTTAAATGCTTTTTTACCCTCATGCCCACCACTGTCCCCGCTAGTCCATTTTCTGTTACAGTCATTGATGAGACTTTGATAGATAATGAATATTTGTTTCCTAATTCTTAGCTATAAAATTTTTAAATTGTCAGAAAATGAGAATAAACCTATAGTATACAGTTGGATTTTTAGGGGATGGTTCACAGCCATTCCTCCCTCCTAATTATATCCAAACTTCTTCTTTCTATTCTTTACAGTAGGGGGTGGGGCTCTAACTGTGTGTCCTGTTCTGCCTTTGTCAACTTTCAAATTCTTGATCCAACTAGGGTTACTTAGAATCAGAAACTTGAGTATGCCATAAAAAATGTAAACATACTCAATTCCATTTCATTCTGAGAGATGTAACTCTCAGACTACATGCCACTTTCTATAAAACGAATGCCACTTATCCAGAATTCCCTGTTTAATTTCAAGCCTAGATATCCCATCTTACCACCAATTTTGTCTTCTTTAAAATCCTTTTTAAGTGCTTCCTTTGCTTTAGATAAGTTATAGCCAGTTTCTGTGATTTACAACTAAAGAACACCAATATTGCAGGATCCTAGCATGTGCTAACTTGAAAGTACTGTAACATTGGGAAGCAGTGTGTTATCTATGGTTTGTCAAAGTGTGTCATTCAGTTGTCAAAATCTGCTCCCTAAATGCATATCAAAATAGCTGACTCAGGAAAACCCACCATATTTAGCCTAGGTTTAGTATATGGCTTTGTGCCATATGATTCCTTATGTAGAGTGTTTTATATTTTGGCCAAAGTCTTCATCCCCCAGCATTTAGTTGAATAAAAACAGACATAGAATAAATGATGAATTTAATATTGCCTGACAAAATATTATAAGATCTAGGAGTTCCATGAATGTTATAATGCCTTGAGTTCCTAAAAATAAGTAAATTGGTCTCAAAATATGCTCCTATGAGAATATAGGTTTTTGTTGCTAAAATTGACTTCTTTAAATAGTTTTTGGTCTGAATTATTGAAATGATATTTAACAGGGCCTATGATGCAATCAGATATTCTCAGTTAAAGATCATGCATTATAGTGACATAACTATACCTTTTATAGATGTAACAACACACGTGTATTTATAAGTTGAGAGTATTTCTAGGAAAAACAAGTATAAAAAATTTTGCGAACATTTTTCTTTGAACTTTACATAGCTAAAGACACAAATTTAAATTTCTGGAATTCCCGTTGGTCTTTTCCTTTTATATTGTAATCTTAATCATTTGACTCATTTTATTATTTCTAAGTCATACACGTCTATTAACTTTAAACAAAAATCATAGTTTTAAACACAGATTCTTTCAGGTTATGTCTCCAAAGAAATAGAGCAGATACTAAGCTAATCCATGTACCTATCTCTATGTGTGAACTTCCTAAATTGTAGAGTGATGGCTAATGGAGATCAATATGAGAGTGGCTGGCATGCCTATATCTCAGCATCTTATTCAGGTGAAGGTGACAATTAGCTGTTCAATGACATGTATACAAATTGAGTCCTGATTTGAAACGAGAATTTTTTGTTGTTTCTGTTGCATAAGAACATAAGAAGTATAACACCACATACAAAACAAATCAAAACAAAGCAGTAACAAAAAGAAGTTGCTAATGTTTTTGTTATGGTGATAATGTTTATCCTTTCATATCTTTAGTAACAGATCATACAACTTTGAATGCTTTTCATCTTCTAAATGACATTTGAAAATGGTACCTGTTTAATCTATCATGGCATTGTGAAGGTTAATTTTAAAAGAGAATTGCTACATGGATTCAGAAATTGTTATTATTTTCTTGTTCCTTGTCTGAGGTTTTATCTACAGTCCTGAGTTGTCATTTTATAACTCTAAAAAATTATGATCGCTATTACCAGAAGAGATGGTTTACCATCAGGTATAAAACATAGTTATATTACTGTTGGTTATTGTGTTTTTAACTAAGTACTAAAACGTAGATGACTTCCACATCTGACAATTGTGTGACAGTGGATGAGCTATGTGATAATTAAAGGTTGTAACTTCTCATCTAGTGCAAGAATTTATGAACAGCAGTCCAAGAAATAGCAGAGTCAAACACCTCTTATTTCCCCCAAATTACTTTTTTTTTTCTAATGAAAAAGAATTTTACCTACACATTGGGTCAAAATGTGTACTACAATTGAGATACATCCACAGTCAAGGACAGATACAGAATATATCATCCATCACACTTGCTAGACTCAGAAGCAGGACAGATGGTAGGAAGAAAGAAAAACATGTATGACATCCATAATTTTCCTTCCTGTACTGTAATAATTTAGGTACATATTCTACTTCTCTCACATGATCTAAAGTCCCTGAAAGCAGAGATTTGGTAAAATGCATTTGATATCCTCCCCATCAAATGGCCACTATAGAACAATAACTGAGATTTTTTTTAAATAAACACATTTAATCATAACTTTGATCATGAGAATCATAAAATTATTAATTTTATTTAATGACAGTTTAGATCTTATGAAAACTTACTGTGTGTCGCACGTTGATCTAATAGCATTAAATTTATTAACTCATTTAATCTTCTCAAAAACCCTGTAAGTTAGGTACTATTATTATACCTACTGTACAAACTAACAGATATAGCCAAAGTACCTCATCTAGGAGGTGGCAGATAGGGAATTTAGATTCAAGCATTCTGGCTCCACAGACTAAACTCTTGACCATCCTTTATTTTTTGCTCTTTATTCATTAATTGTATTAGTTTTCTATTATTGCTGTAACAAATGAACACACATTTCCTGACTTAAAGCAACCCAAATTCATTATCTTACAGTTCTGGAAGTCAGAAGCCCTAATATCAAGGTGAAAATCAGGCTGCATTTTTTTGAATGCTCTCAGGGAGAATCCATTTCTTTTCCTTTCCAGCTTCTAGAGACTGCTCAGATTCCTTGGCTTGTGCCCCCCCCACACCCCCAGTGAGCAGTCAAATCATTCCAACCTCTGCCTATCTCAACTGCTTCTGCTTCTGCTTCTCCTTCTCCTCCTGCTCCTTCTTCTCTCCCACCTCCCTCCCTCCTCCTCCTTTTTTATTTTGGGAAATAATTTACGTATAACATTGTGTAAGTTTAAGGTATACAACATGTTGGTTTGATATATTTATATATTGCAATATGATTACCACCATAGCATTAGCAGCCATCCCACTCCTGAGTATATGTATATGAAAGAATTGAAATAAATATCTCAAAGCGGTATCTGCACACCTGTGTTCATTGCAGTATTGTTCACAAAATCCAAAATGTGGAAACAACCTAAGTGTCCATCACTGGATCAATTGATAAAGAATATGTGGTGATAAAGAATACGATGGAATATTATTCAACCGTGGAAAAAAAAAAGGAAATCCTGCCATATGCGACGACATGGATGGATTTAGGGCATTATGCTGTGTGAGATAAATCAGAGAAATACCATTGTGTATGATATGACTTACATGGGAAAATAAATAAATAAACAAACAAACAAACAAATGAAAGCCAAACTCAGGGAAAAAGAACAAAAAAATACCTCTGCTTCTATCCTCACATCTCCTCTAACCCTGATGTTTCTACTTCCTTCTTATAAGGACCTTGTGATTACACTGGATAATCCAGTTTAATCTCTCCATCTCAAGATTTTAAATTAACAAAATATACAAAGTCCCTTTTGGAATATAACATATTTACAGGTTCTGTCAATTAGGGCATGGGCATGCTATTGTCCTTTGGGGAGGTGATTTTTCAGTTTACCACAATGCTCAATCAATATGTAACAGTTTTAGCAATAGCAGTCATGGTCTTATTACATTGACAAAATCAGAAAAAGGATATGCTTTTGTTACCAGAATCAGAATTTCAGGACTTTTTGAAAACATTTGAATTTTGCTGTGTTTAAATCTTGCTTTCTCCTTCCTACTTACAAATTAAATGATTTGTACTTAATCAAAAGAAAACTCAGTAATTTTTTCAGAGGTTTAATAACAGGATTGAGGACAAAGCCAATTGCAAAAACTGTGAATAGATATTCTTCATAATAAAAACCTTTAAAGTCCAATGTCTGATCCTTTTAACTGGTTGGATCTTATGTCACTTGTTTTGGCCATGTCTATGAATGTTCAGAGGACAGAATCTAGAAAATGGCTGAGTTAAACACCTGAAAGTCAAATTCTGATGCTATGCAAGTATTTTCTCAAGAGCAAAAAAAAAAAAAAAAGCCTTAAGGCCGTAGTTTTAATATCTGTCATTGATTATAAGACATATGCTTTAATTTTTACAAAATGTTTCCATGCACATTGCATCTTTCCAGCTTCAAAATAAGCCTGTCAGTTCAGTTAAGTAAATAGTATGTTTATGCCCATCTTATTACCAATAAAATTGTTTACTAATATAGATTCTTATAACTAAATAGTTGATGTTAGGATAAAAACTCATTCTATTTCTATGATTCCTAGTCAGTTCTTAACCAAAGATACTAAAAAGTACCCTATTGAGTTCCAAAATTTTCTAGATTCACGTTAGTGTTTCTTAAATAATATAAGTTGTTGAATGGCTATCACATGCATGCTTAATTTGTTTAAAAAATAAAAGCACTATATTTTAAAAAATCATAATGGGACAAAACAATCACTAAATTAAATTTAATACAGAGTAGTATCATGTAGTTATCAGTAACACAAACACATACATATACATATATACATACATGTACATATATGCTTATGTATATATGCACAAATTTTATGTACTTATTTAAAATAATGAGTTTCAGAGGGAAAAACATATTTTGGAGTTAAGTATTGACTTTTGACAGAATTAAGAAGGATTTTAAATGCATCCCCTCCTCTCTTCCATTTTTATCCTAACTTGGATTTCCTTGGTTTCTCCTTTTAGGTAGACTGTCTTAGTATCCCAGAGGTTCAGCCTTCCCCAAACATTAACCCATGTTTTTTCCTTAATTCCTTTATAATGATATTATTATTCAGACAAGAAATCATCATATCTTGAGCACTGTAGCAAGTCCTGGAAACTTGGAGATAGAAGGAGGAAGGAAGTAGTCCTTGCCCTTCAAGAATTTATGAATCACTAGATGAGATCATACATGTACACATAGCTGA
The DNA here is from genome assembly GCF_036562045.2 of Rhinolophus sinicus. NCBI lineage: Eukaryota > Metazoa > Chordata > Mammalia > Chiroptera > Rhinolophidae > Rhinolophus > Rhinolophus sinicus. Next base: position 76,918,277 of record NC_133751.1, on the reverse strand, counting down.
TTACAGGAAAACACAAAATGCATGTACAATATGGGTACAGATATATAACTGTGTTCTATATTACCATCAAAACGTTCATTCTACTGATGCCTTATTCTCATTTACCTATGGGGAAAGATGTCTGATAAAAAGTCTTAGCAAAGGAGTTAAGATAATTTTTATTGCTATTATTGATATCTACATATCCTTATCAGAAGACTTAGTAAAACAGGCTATATAAAGATGGCTTGATTTAATCTGAAGAAATTATCTCACAAAATGAAATATTGCGTGTTATGGTAGATTTATGGTAGCCCTGACTTATAGGGAGGAATTCTTCCAGTACTCTTCAAGTCACATGATAAATAAAGTTGCATGTTTGTAGATACACTGAGTCCTGTCTATGAATTTTTAGGAAATGGTTCCAATAACAGCACCTAATTCAGTAAGGTTAGAACAGTGGGGCTAAAACTTCACTGTGCATAGGAAGCATCTTGAATGCTTATTAATAAAAACAGAGATACCTCTTAGGCAACTTTCCAGAGGGACTCAGGAATACAAATATGACTTTGATAGGCACTGTAGTAATTCTGACATGTGGTTCAAACAACTCACTTTGTGGAAGAGTGTGTTGAATATCCACAGGAAAAAAAAAAATAAGTGTGAATTCTCAATTTTTCTATCATTGGGGTCTTGTACACAGTCTCTAAAACATTCAGCACATTTCCCATTCTGTTTAATCACTCAGATGTCTTTTATATCTAAATCAAGAATGAGGTCCACAGGAACAACCTTGTATTATTTGACCCAATTCTAAATCCTCTTATAGACACCTTGTGATCCATCCAATGATGGATTTCTAAATTCCAGGAATTTAAGCTTGACAGTCATCCTGATATATCCAGTTCTACACAGAAGTCAATACCAAAACAAGCACTTTTTTCATCTGAAAGTTTACCTCAGTCTACTGCAATGCCTGTCTTCCAGTTAATTATTAATGGGCATAGCAATATATATTTTTTAAATTGGTAAACCACTTGGATTGAATTCTTCAGGCAGATGGCTTACAAATGAGTGATATGTCACCACCACGTTCAGCTTTTTCAATGAGTGACATGCCACAACCTTCAAACTGCGCATTATTTTTCCCAATGTTAAGCATTCGTTTTTTGTCAGTTAATATTGCCAGTTATCCTTTGTATATATTTGACACATAATAAAATTCTATTGACAGGAAACAGTGTATTTTAACCACAGATGAAAAAACAAATCTTTACAATAAGGCTGAAAAATTCTCCATAATTATTTGCAACGACAGACCAACAAGACCAGTAACAGGTGATACAATGAGAGATAGTCGAACAGCCGTTATTACCAGTGTTTCCATTTTATTATTTTTATTTCAAGTTACACCCAAGAATGTTTTTATTAAATTCCAACACATTATTGTGCTAAAATTAGGTAAATTACATGCTATGTTAATCCTAAAGTCTCACTGCATGTCAAATGAGATCATACAACCCTTAGGGATAACTGAATTTGCCCCAAAATAATAAATCTGAAAGTTCACATGAGTTCAGTCAATTATCCATTCTTTCACATGATGAGAACACTTCTTGAATAATGCATAGTTCATTGTTAATTGTAAGAAATTGCTCTGTGAATTTTCACTTGTTGGCTTATTATCAAAGAATAAAAACAATGTAGAGTTTAAAATCATAAATATAATTTAATCTGTCATTTGATTATATTATTTATGCTACTCTATTAAATACGACAATTATAATAGTTTGTGAAATCAGATATTATCTTATTCTAAATTTAAATATTAGTAGGAAAAAAAATATGTATTTTGTGAATACACATTTATCTTTGTGTTCTATAAACTAACCACATACATACAAGGTATGATCAAAAACTATGGTGAATGTTTAAATTTAAAAAAAATTGTTACAGTAAAAGACACATTGCCATTAATTCCCCTCAAAATGCTCCCCCTCACTTTGAACACACTTACCCCATCATTCTTGCCACTTTCTGAAGCAGTTCTGGAAGTCCTCTTTCGTGTCTTTAGCTGCACTGTCCTGGCTGCCTCAATGTCCTGAATCAATTGAAAATGTTTACGTTTCATGGTCATTTTGACTTTGGGGAAGAGCCAGAAGTTGCATGGTGCCAGATCTGGTGAATAAGGTGGATGAGGACACACCATAATGTTTTTGTTTGACAGAAATAGCCATACCAGAAGCAGTGTGTGACATGGAGCTTTGTCATGACGGAGGATGATTTACGGCACACTTTAAAACACACCCTCTCTCCACCGTAGCTCACACCTGACTGACTGCCCTGAACAAGTTGAAACTTGTCACACACTGTTACTAAAGTTCAATGCGCTGCTTCCCGTGTTGAAGATCCCTGCCTTTATGATGGATGGCATTCGGCAGCAGCATTCACTGTATTGTTTGATCACACCTCGTAGTATTTATTTTTAAAAATATTTTTATTAAAATATGGCTAACATACAATACTATATTAGTTTCAGGTATACATCATTGTTATTCAACAGTACCCACCTGGCACTATGCATAGTTATTACCATATTATTGATTATATTCCTTATATTTGACATCCCCATGACTCTTTTGCAATTAACAATTTGTATTTCTTAATCTCTTCACCTTTTTCATCCTACATCAACCCCTGTCCCATCTATCACCCTGATAGATGTAGTACCCATCTGACATTATACATAGGTATGACAATATTATTGACTATATTCTTTATGCCACACCCTACATCCTCATGACTTCTGTGTAACAACCAACTTGTACTTCTTAATCCCTATCCCTTCTCACCCACTCCCAACCCCCCTCACATCTGGCAGACATCAAAATGTTCTCTGTATCTATGAGTTTGGTATTTTTCATCTGTTTGTTTGTTTTGTTCTTTAGATTCCACTTATAAGTGAAATCATCTGAAATGTGTCTCTTGCTGTCTGACTACACTAAGCACAAAACTCTGTAGGTTCATCCATGAAGTTGCAGATGGCCAGATTTCTTTTTTTTTAACGGCTGAGTAGTATTTCATTATATATATGTACCACCTTTTCTTTATCCGTTCATCCATTCAGGGACACCCAGGTTGCATCTATAACTTGGATCTTGTAAATAATGCCGCAATGAACATATGGATGAGCATGTCCCCTCAAAGTAGCATTTTGGGTTTTTTCGGATAAATATCCAGAAGGGGGATTACTAAATCTTCCGTTATCTCTTGTTACAGTCTTTCTTTTAAAGTCTATTTTTGTTTGGAATAAGTATTGCTACTCTATATTTTTGTTTGTTTGTTTCCATTTTCATGAAATAACTTTTCATGGTGATGCTCCAGCTTGTTTTGAAGCTGGCCATTGGGTGCACCAGCTCCAGGACCACCTGGGAGTGGACTCGCTGAAGGTCAAGTTTAACCGCAGCTAGTTCCCCACCTAGGGCTACCCAGCAGGATCCACAAAGCAATCCACAGATGGCTGCCACCCACGCCGTGCCTGGAAGTTCCTCTAGAGGCCAATCTGTGAACCAAGGACAGCTGCCGTTAGTGCCAGGCCTTGGGCTGCTCAGCCAGAGGTACAAGGCAGGCTCAAGCCAGATGCTACTTTGTTGGGTTCCTTCAACCTTTGAGAGACCCTAGGAAAGTCTGCAGCATGAGCGAAGGCAGGCAGTTTGTATGAAAAAGCCACTGGAAGTGGCTGGTTGGTGCTTGAAAGTTGGATAGGGTGGGGTCTCAGACTCTTCAGGGCAGGGCCAGGTTGATGGAGATTCATATATGGTGCTGCCTGCATCTGCATTCCGGGTATTGGGAGGGCTCAGAAAAGAAACAATGGCTTCTGCCAGCTCCTCTGTCCAGGAGATAGCTGTCCCTCCAGCCCTCATCCTGAAACCAGATAACTCTGTTTCCACCCATATGTCTTTCTTGCTGCCTCTCTAGCTGCTGCCACAGTGCTGGAGCTCAGAGGCAGTGATTTCTTCGATGAGTATGTCTGTGCATGGTCTGTTTATGAGGAATGCCTGGGACTCCTGCCACCCTTTGTCTCACTCAGCCACTATCTGCTGATTTCACAATCAGAAACTATGGAGTCTTCTGTCCATGGCACTGGAACCCTGGCAGGAGGAGCCTGGTGTGGTGCTGGGACCCCTTTCTCCTTCATTGGGACCGCCCGAGTTTTAATGGTCAGATGCAGGTGTGGGCCCTGCCTGTTCCGCGTCTCTGCCCCTCCTACTAGTCTAGAGGTGTCTTCTTCTGTACGTCCATAGGGCTTTGGTTCAGCAAAATTTCTGGTGATTCTCAATAATGGTTGTTTTTTTTTTTTTAGTTTAGTTGTAATTTTGATGTGGTCATGTGAGAAGGTGAGCACAGCATTAACCTACCCCACCATCTTGACTGGAATCTCTGTTCACATTTTGTTTTTAATTTCATGTGCGTTTTAGGGAAATTAAATTTCCTCTATTTTGTATTCATTTTTACTTACAAAAAAAACCAAAAAACAACTTGTTAAGATAACATTTTACGATAAAAATAGTTTTCCTGATATTTTGCTAATGAGGCCAACATTTCGTGTTTGATTTTAAGAAGCAGGCATACATATAATTCTAAGTGGTTTTGAATAGGTAGTCTTCTAAAATAAAATAAAAATGACATGAAGAAAAAACATACCGGCAAAAACAATGGAATTTGAAGAAAATGCTACCATTTTTTAAAACTTTTTAGTGAAGGGAAATAATCCAATCTAACCACCTGAGACTATTGTAATTAGAAACAGAAGACCTGATTCCAAATATTGAACAAGTTATGAAACTTTGATACAGTTCACTTTCTCTTCCATAAATAGACCTCTTATGGTCTGTACTGCCCAAGTTATGAAGTTACAGTGAGCATCACATAAAATAAGCCATTGTTTTCCGAACTTCCATAATGATGCGTCACCTGTGGTGACTGTGGAAGCTTTAACTCTCCAGACCCTTGCCCTGGAGAATCGGGTATAGAAAGGCAGGGGTGTAACACCTATATTTAAATAGTAACAAGGGTTCCAGGTGAATTTTACAACTAGGGCAGTTGGGAAAAAACTGAAAGGATTATTTGGAATTTTTTACTGGGAGAAATTAAGCAGAAAACAGTTAAAGGCAGGACTCATAGTTAGCCAGAGATCATTGGTATGTCCTTACCAGTTACAATATTGAAAAATTTCTGAACAGGTTTGCACTTCTGGCTACAGCTGGTACCTCCTCTGACCATGGAGGTCCTTCTGTTCCTCATTCTCATCAAAAGAGCAACTGAAGAGTTAGTGGATATCACAGCAGGTGGCCTGCAGGATTTTGTTCTAGGCTTTCGCTGCAGATTTCTAGATTGACCAGTATCTGTGCTGTATTGGTTGCTAAATGTGTTTTGACAATATTACCCATGGGTCAAAACATATGCTTAGTAAATACCTGAGAGATTGTCCAATATCTTTGAAATAAAATTATGTATGGTTTCTGTAGAGTCTAAATAAAGCATGAAAACAAATGAGCAGCAGAAAGACACAGTGCTTGGACTATTTCAGAGGTTTTTGTTTGCCTGAGAGCTGGACTTTTTCCTCTAATTTCAGAATATATTTCAAGGGAAAATCAGTAATTTTTCTATCCTGAGTAAATTTAGCCACAGAGACAACCGATAAGAAAGAATTGAAGAGCAGTAGCTAGATAATATGTCAGATGATGTAAATGCTAGCAGGTGGCAGCTCAATGGTAAACCATCAGCGAAGAAGAAGAGAATGGAGAAAGAGAGAGGGAGACCTACATACTTGTATTATACTGAACTATGAAATATATGAAGATTGAAATGTATAGAACATGAGGAAGGTGCTATAAAAACAAAATGTGTTTTTGATAAATTGCAGCAAGAACAACATAACTTTCAAAGAATTATTGGATGAATTAAAAGCTTTTGAAATTGTGCTATAATGTTATATCATAAATATGTAAGACATGTACAATCACTTACCTTTTCAAAAGCTTAGATGTTTCAGAATGTGGATCTAAAGTTATGCAACACATAGGAGAAAAAAAAGAACTGAGAGTACAATGTATTATTAGCAGTAGAAAAGGTATCATGGAAGACTTTTGCTGGAAATGCTGAGGGATCTTGATTTGCAGACAAATGAGAGAAGGCCTGGGAATGGAAGTGGTATGGTTCAAAGAAAGTATTGGTGTCAGAACATGCACTCTTGAAACTATGAGAGGAAAATTTAGGGCAGGGAGACAGGGTCCGGCATCTAAGGACACTGCTAACAGGTTGGTAAGCTAGGATTCCACACAGAGCCTACATGGAGAATAATAGATAAGGGAGCTGTTGTCTGCAGAAAGCTTTATGGCTTTCGTAGGTTTCCTCCGGCATGATCTGTGGATACACTGACTAGTTGAGAGTTCCAAGAACAAATCAGAATGGGACATTAATGATCTCTTCCTAACACCCTGGTGAGGAAAATGCAATTGTTAAAGCTCATCTCATAATTGGATATGCCAACAATTAGTTGAGGAGTTTAACTTAACTGCTTGGTAAATTTGCCCTTAGGTTTATATGTAACATGATTAAATTGTTGCCAAATTTTCCCCCGTTGCTTGAATTTGTAAATAAAGAAAACACATTAGATAACATGTGAAGTAGAGATGCTTCAATCCAGGAGGTCATACAACTATCTAACTACTGGGCTAATCCTCAGGGCGGGGCAGCTTGACTTCAACCAATTTTACCTATACTCCTGTAAAATAAGCTTAAAGATAAATGATTGTCAAAATATAAAGATGTTAACAGCAAAATTTGTTTTGTGATCTCCCTGAAGTGGAATTGTGTTATTTATGTTCAAATATCTATTCCTTGTGACTCAGTAACTAAATATATTTACTCACATAGGTCTCAGTTCCAAGTTATACTGGAACTACTGATGAAATCAGTGTTTACTCACGAGCCTGTCTGAGAGACTCAAGAAATTCTTATGCTTAATTCTGACAGCAATATAAATAAGATTTCTTGCTGCTGAGTTCACAATCATGTCCATTAATCCAAATTTTTGTTTGTTTTACAGTTCCTCAAATAATTTAAGGTGTGCTGTATGCTAGTAATTGAAACCTTTATCTTCTCCACATAAACTCAGAGAAAATTCCTTCAGTTTCTCATTTTCTGTAAATATGGACCTGACTGCAAAATCTTTCTTTGCAAAGTAAAATAATTGTTATCTCCAAGTCTACCCATTTCTGGCAGTGCTACTTACTCAGTGTTTGACCATACTCCAATTTTTTTCCTCAAGACTTATTTCTCTCTCTGCTATTAATATTATTACTACAGATTTTGTCTTTCTGTTAACAAACATTCTAATGTTTCTCACTTTTTAAAGTTTTATTTTCCAGTGTAACTATAGGGAGACTGTTCCCCATGGATCTCTCACGTTTCTGCACGTGTGCAAGCCGAAGCATTGATTGACTTTGTTCTGGACTGTCGTTTCGAGGATGTTTGTATAGCAAATAGATTTGAAATAAAAAGAGACAGTGTCTGCCTCTGGAGCAAAGAGAAAGTCTCTCTATTGTACAGTGTAATCATGGCAATGTGTCCTTTCATGACAAAGGTCAAACAAACTTATGGCCCATTATAAGTGGGTTCCCTAAGCGCTGGGTTCTTCACCTATAATTAAACCTATTGTACATGCAGTCATCTCACCTGACAACTCACCTGGCTGTCTCTGAGAACTGGGGCTCAGAGAACTCCTACAAATGATGATACTCTGTTGATGTAGCAATTGCTGTGAATAATAAAGTTTTTGTCTTACCCAGCAGTTTTGATATTCTGCCAGCTTCCATGAAACTGTGACAGGCTATTAGCTGTAAATAAAGTAAATTCTCAGACCTTTCACAGTTCTTGACATGAAAGTGCCTTCAAGATACCATCTCATATCATTCTTTTTCACCACCCCAATAATTAAAAAATAACCTATGTGCCCTACTTCCATTTCCTCATGAACCACTCACTCTATAACATTATGAAGTCTAACTGCTTGTCCCGTACCATTACTGAAATATCTTTCTTCAGTGACACAAAATTATCTTCTATTATTGAATCTAAAATTCCTTGAACAACTCCTACTTTTCTTTGATATGGCTCAAACATTTGTTAGTTTGATCATCTTTTCCATTTGAAACCTTCATTGTGATTCCCCTTTCAGTCTGTCAGTTCTTCTCTGTCACTGTCAATGACCTCTCTTTCACTAACATCTTATTAGGGACATCATTAGAGAGGTCTGGCAATTAAATTTGCGAACTTGTTGCAATGATGTTGCTAACCTTTATTGATATCAGAGGGATTTTTCACTATAAATTTGTACCAACTGGACAGTTAACCAAGTTTACTATTTGGAAGTGCTGAAAAGGCTGCATGAAAAAATTAGATGACCTGAAATTTTCACCAACAATTCATGGCTCTTGCATCATGACAATGCACCAGCTCACACAGCACTGTCTGTAATGGAGTTTTTAGCCAGTGAACAAATAACTGTATTGAAACACCCTCCCTACTAACCTGATCTGGCCCCCAATGACTTCCTTCTTTACCTGAAGATAAAGGAAATATGGAAAGGAAATATTGAATATAAAATTTTGATGACATTCAGGACATCAAAGATAATATGGCTACAGCTCTGATGGCCATTCCAGCAAAAGAGTTTCAAAATTACTTTGAAGGATGGACTAGGCACTGGTGTCAGTGCATAGTTTCACAAGGGGAGTGCTTTGAAGGTGACCATAGTGATATTCAGTAATGAGGTATGTAGCACTTCTTTTAGGATGATTGAACTTAATTGTCAGATCTTGTATTATTTCATGTTATTTAGGACCAAACCATAAAACTCTGCAGGGATCTTCTTTTTTTTTAGAATGATACGTTATTATCTTAAACAGCTTCACCTAAAAACTATGTTTCCAAGTTCACCATTCTCAAAGCCTCCCTTTCATTTCACTATATCTGCGGATCACGTCTTTCTGAACATTCCTGTCTGCGACCTCTCAAACTCAGCACGTACAATCTTTCAGTTTCAACAAAACATAGGCATTTCTGGAATGGATGTTATTATTCACCCAGATTTCCTAATTTGAGTATTGAGAAACATCTTTTATTCCTCTTCACATATAAACTTACCGTCTTGCTAATCCCTCATTTTCATCATTTTTTATATTGTAGTTCTGTTAATGAAGAAAGAGGAAAATGGACATTTGGTAGGTCATTCATAGGATCTGTCATGGTGAAAGACTATCTCTATCACCAGCTACTAATATTCATTCACTGGCATTTAATGTAAGTTATTAGAAGAGTATCCTGTATTTTCTACCCTTTGCTGATAAATCTGTCTGTTACAATAGGTATGTCTGTAGTTAACAGAAGTGACACATTCATCTTCAAAAACAGAGAGAGAGAGAGAGAGAAAAAGAGAGAGAGAGAGAGAGAGAGAGAGAGAGCGCTCTAGTTATAAACGGACTGTTAAACTCTGACTTCTTTTACAAAGAGGAGAAGTGATATGGTCACATACAGAGACAAAACACTGAAAGCTGGGAACTCTGGTTTCACAAATTCAGTTCCAAATAAAGAATATACAGAACAGAATTTTTCATGTCTTAAAAAGACACATACTGTTTTTCCTTTTATTTTTTTTCTCCATTTGATTTGAAAAATTTGAGCTCCTAGTAGCAAGCAAACAGGATTAGCAACAACATTGTATGCCAGGAGACATAAAACCCCACAAGATAAAGATACAAACAGTGAAAGACATTGATATGTGTAAACACATGGGGAATTTCAGTAAAGAAGTGAAAAATAAAAAGAAATTCCATACTTGAAATAACATAGTATCAGAAATGAGCAGTTTATTCAGTAGCTTGATAGAAGCCTGAATAGAGCAGAACAAAGGAGAAGTGAAGTTAATACAAGTCAATAGAAATTATAAAACCAAATCAAAGAGAAGAAATGAACATGGAAAGTAAATAGTGCACCTGAGACGTGGTACAATATGACGTTCCAAATAAAGTGTAGTTGAAACCTCCCCCCCAAAAAAAAGGGGGAAGATTGGGATAGAGGCAAGATACTGGTGAATAATTTTCCAAAGTTGATAGATCTCAAGCCAGAGATTGAGGTTTAAAGTACTAAATTAAAACACAAACAAACAAAAAACAACAAACAAACACCTCACATTGAAATCATTTAAAAATGAAGGCATAAGAGACATTTTCAGTCAAAAGTTAAGAAAATTTGTCTCTAGCAGACTAATCAGATTGAAAAATATTAAAGAAACTTCTTCAAGATACTGTCTCAGGTTTCAAAGCAATATATTATTGTGAGGTTTATAAGTTGTAAATGTAATGTATATGATAACACAAACGTTATGAGACATGGAATTACACTGTTTTAGATCTTACATTATTGATGAGGTATATAATATTTATTTAAAGATAGACCCTGCTAAGTAAAAGATATACTCATATAGTGCAATCTCTAGAGCAACCACTAAAATAAAAATTATAGGGATATGGCTAAAAAGGCAATACGGAGAATAAAAATGGAACACTAAGAAATCCAAAACAATGCCAAGGATCTAAAAACATGATGTTGAATGAAAAATCAGACATAAGTGAGTATATAGTGTGATTCCATATATGTAAAGTCCAAAAAATCATCAGATTTAATCTAAGCAGGTAGATGCCAGACAGTACAGACAGTTGCTTGCGGGGTGTGTGGTGGGGGCGCACAGGTTTGTGGTCAGAAAGAATAAGATATAAACTTCTGGGGGAATAGAAATAATGTACATCTTGATGTTCATGGTGATTATATGAGTATAAAATTATAAAAAATCATTAAATTGTACACTTAACATCTATGATTTCATTATGCCTAAATTCTATCTCAAAAATCTAAGTAAAAAGCAATAAGAGTCCTTCATCTGCTATTAGAGGCTATTAATTTTATCTTGCTGTTTGGACAAATTAACACAAATTTTATGGCTTAAAACAACGCAAATTTACTCTGTTAGTTTTCTGGAGGTCAGAAGTCTTATTGGTCCACAGGGTTGTCTTCCTTCTGGATGCTGTAGGGTGAGAACACATTTCTTTGCTTTTCCCAGCTTTTAGAGGCTCTTCACATTTTTGGCTGAAGGCTCCTTCCTCCACCTTCAAAGCCATTCTTCAACATTTATTTCCATCTTCTCATCTCCTTTTTATGACTCTAACCCTCTTGCCACCCTCTTATAAGGACAATGTGAATTAATACATTGCCCACCCCCCATAATTCAGACAACCTCCCCATCTCAAACGCTGTAGTTTAATCAAATCTGCAAAGCCCCCTTTTTTGTCATGTAAAATAACATACTTGTATTCACTGGTTTTGATACAGGAGAGTTAGCATGTCCCTAGGTAGACAGGAAGGTCCCTGGTGGAATAAACAAAGACAGTCATCTCCTAAAACTTCAGGTTTTGAAATCACTCCTTCGCTCCAGGACATAATGTAACAAGGCCTTGAGGTTAATCATAAAATTCATTTTGGTCTGACAAAGGGAGCAGAGCTGTTAGATAAAGAGTGGTTTACTTTGCTAATTCCTTTAGGATGGGCAAGCAGAACAAACTTGGTAGATGAATTTCATTAGAAGGCACCAGTTCCCTTCTTCAAACAAGTTCCCTTATTCAAACAGCTCCCCTTTCCCAAACAGGCAAGGGAAGGTATAAAAATAAGAGCATTTGCCTCAGTCACGGGGCACCCCCCCATTCAGGACACCCTCCCGCTAGGGAGCTGCAACCTCTTCTCCTGCCTCTAATAAACTATCCTCTTTTTAAAACTTTTGCCTCTCCCTGACTGTGTTTCCATTCTTCGGCTTCAGGAGACACAATCCTGGCCCGTACTCAGCAACTGCTGGCAGATCCAACATCACCTACATCAGTTTCAGTGGTTAGGGTGTGGACATATTTGAGGTGAGGGCAGGGTCAAGAGAAGAAGGGGGTGATGTGTCACATAATTGTCTACCACAGAGGCCAAACATCAGACTAATTGAAAACAGATTCCCAGGGTTGCTGACATCAATCTGGAAATGAAAACAGCTGTGCACAAATCAGAACCATAACCAGACTGGTCCAACTATTAGAAACAGGAACTGTCAGCAAAAGTAACATCTCAGTCTTTGTATTAAATTCTCCCCTAGGGGCTAAGAGAGGTATGCCTGGGTGCAAAAATCTGTGATATGCAATTCTTGTGAAAAGTAGTGTAGATATCTATACTGCTAAATTCCACTACAGTATAGTCACTATATTGCAAAAAGCAGTAGTCTTCTTCAGGAGGTTATTTTCTGTGCATCTCAGTGAAATTACAACTGTGCACATTTTTGATAGCATGCTCTGCATATAGTCTGTGCTTTAAAAATATCTGACATTGATCTCAACAAAGAGAATGACTATATTACTGTTGATGCCAATAGAACGGATTTGTGGTGATCGGCAGAAGACATGCTGTCCTCAGCAGCTGCTTTACTACTAGGGGCCCTCTGGGTTGGAGCACATGGCAAATTAGTACAATTTAGTCAAACACCCAGGTACTTTGTGAAAACCAACGTTAAGTCACTGTGTTGCTGAATTTAATTCATTATTTTAAAAATAATTTGTTCCTTAACGGAAACCAACTGTTTCTTTCTACTCTTCTTGCCTCCAAATCCATTTTGACTCTAGATACTGATTCTGGAAAGGGTAAAGTCCATTAATTATTAACTTACCATGAATTTATAAGCCCCCTCTTAAAGTTTATACTCAGAGAATCCCATTGTATTAACACTTGGAGTCTGTGAAAACAGGCAGAAAGCTTTCACCATTTCAATTAAGCTAACCTCACCAATTTAGGACTTACAGACACATTAGCTCCACAAATCAAGCTTTCTATTCCTATGGGTCTTCTACTGAGTTTATTTATTCAGCTTAGGTTTGTGAGAGGAGTTGTCTGTCAGATGGCTCTTATTTAAATCCATTTGTCTCTTGGTGAATTTATCTTAGAAGCCTTCATATACATAATTACTTCTTTTTTTTTTTCAGAAACACAAAGCATCTAGTCATTTTTTAACTTTTAATACAATATATCATTGTCATAGTTTTTGCACTGAAAGACCTTTTGATTAACTATTTACATCTCTGTACTCCCTAGAATCAGTGACATAGACATTCCTAAATTACTAGAGAACTGCTGTTTTAAAGAATATATTTCTTCTTCTCTGTTTCTCTCTTCTTGGTTAACCAAAGATAATGACTGCATCTTGTGTGATTCAATAGGTCACTGGTGAATTTAAATTGAGGACAACATTGGACTTAAGAGGTCACTTCTCTAATAGTCAATGACAGTTTCTTTTGTTGTATCAGGCTCATTATGATTGAGAAACCAATTCCATTTACCAGGAACTACATATGAAATAATAGAAATCAGAGTTTTCTCTCTTGCTGTTGGAGAATGCTTAGATCATTTTTCATTAAATAGTTTGTGGTTTGAAGTCCAGTTTTCTAAGCAATCATGATAGCTTATGCATAAGGAACGGAATCCCTTTCTTAATATACACACGCAAGTTCATGAAAATTGGGCAATATTTTAAAAGAAGTTTAGAAACAATACAGCAGATGATTTTAAAAGCTCCCTGAGACCACTGACTCCCATCCCCTGGTTTCAATTTTTATTACTTCTAAATAAAACCAGACAAGTAGAAGTTCTGTCTCATATTCAGAGATCTTCAGAGGACGTTCCACACTCTACTTGGGTAGTGCAACACAATGCCTAACAACCCTCATACTCTTACCAGTGAACTGATTTCCTCTAGCTTTGCCATGGTGGAATCAGAGAACAGTGGATCAACATAACACTATAATGAGTCTCTACAACTCAAGTAGTTAAATTAGACCTTTATTTTACCCAGCTAAAATTAAGTAGCAAACTGTTTCTTTACCCTCCTTAAACTAGATCTTTTTTCAGAAACTCTTTAATCAAAGTGATGTCTTCCTCTAAGTTTTCCACAACCTTTTTGAATTTACTTACTTTATAATTTGCATGTGCTACTTCATCTTCAGCTCAAATATCTGAACCTCAAATTAACACCTCTTCTTCCAAATTAGCTGCTCCTCCTGAATTCTCTCTTAACTTTCATTATGTGATTATCTTTTATACACACAGTATAAACTTTTAAGGGATTATGGCCACTTGTATTCTTTCTGGTTCCCTGCTACAGTCCAATCAGTGTGCAATCCTCATTAAGTAAACCTTCTAAATGTGCCTTTATTTAGCATTCTCTATTTTATTCCCTCAGACAATATCTTTAGGACCTTGTTACTTCTGTAAGGAACTACTACCATAGTCTCTTAACTAATATGCACTTTTGTCTCTTTTCATTTTTTATTGTTCATTAACCTCCATGAGATTAATTTTAAGAAAGTATGACTGTGAACACATATAGAAGACACCTACAAGATTCATCTTCAGCCCTTTTGAACATATTTCTTATACTGTGGCATTGTTCTAGCTCTAAATAACAACTTCCCAAAGTAAAGCCTGAAAATTGCTTTCCCAGCCTCCTGTGCAGCAGGGGCACAGACCTGTGATCCAGAATCCACCAAATCAAATGCACTGGTGTGAAATTTTGACTCGTAAGTAAGAAAATTGAGGGCTTAAATGCTGTGTGTATTTCAGTTAAGACAGTGGTGGAGACACTTGGGTTTGGAGGCATCAAACCCAATGACTACAAAGGACCTTTCCTGAAACAGAACTGGCACACATGCAAGACAAGCAATGAAAGTAAGAAAAACCTGATAGTTTCCTTGCCAACTGCTTCTGCAGCATAATTCTGGTTTGTCCCTAGAGGCCTACCCAGAAGTTCATCATTTAGTTCCTAACTGATGCTCTGAGCTGCACAATATGTATATATTTATAATCACTTTTCCAGGAAAAATGAAACAGAGGAATTTCCTGCAATCAATTAGTAAGAATCCAGAGCAATATCACATGTAACTCTTTGTTTCAAAATCTTTTTATATCTCTGTATTTCGAAAGAAAGTTCAAATTGTGAACATTTCCTAAATTCTGGCCTCAAAATTCCATTTAAGTAATTGATCTTTCTGCTTCTCCATAGCAATCATACATGCCAGACAAATTACTCTCGTCACAGTTCTTTGAATAACTTTCACCAACTTTTGAGTCTATTCCCCCCCCTTTTTCTTAACCACTGTTCCCACATTTCCTTAAAAAACCACCCTCCTTCAAAGACTGATTGAATTCCCACCTTCCCTGATAAAGGTTTTTCTGATCATTGCAAGTGGAAGGTTTATTTGGCATCACCTTGTCAGTGCTGACATTTCTCTGTACGCTTTTGTGTTACTGCTCCAAATACCACATATGGTCTTGAAGTAGTGAGGAATTGTTTAATTCATTTCCATAGACTACTTTTTCCCTCTTCAAACAAACATAGCCAGGTGCTCCATAAGTGTTTCTCACAAGGTAAACTAGATAATATCTCATCCCTAGTGAGGCCCAGTTTCAGGATTGGTGTGCGGAATGTATTTGCACAACACATATGTACCCATACATGCTCAGCCCTCAGCAAGAGAGTTGCTCAAACAATAGCTGGACTATTACTTTAGTTACATCCTACTCATTATTGCTCATTCATAGGTAGAAAATAATTAGAATAACAGAATTTAACCAATCATTTCTCTAAATTCCTTACCAGTCAATTTATATTTGTTATGGTTAGGCAACATTTTTCCATCTCATCCAATTTCAATGGCTTAACATAGCAAATGCTTATTCTCTATTGCGTGTTATCCATTGTAGGTGGCCAGAGTTTTCCTCCATCTGGTAAACAGATCAATAACTCCTCTATTGTGTGATATTTCTATTTTAACACTTGGTCCTCGAGACAGGGAAATAGAGGAACAGAAGACAGATAGCAACTTCAAACTGCCTTTAAATAGAGGTGGCATATGCCACTTCTATTTACAGTCTATTGGCCATAACTAGCCAATAGCCCTAACCTAACATAAGAGGATAAGAAATGTACAGGAAAATGTGAAGTATTTGATGAGCATTATTTCTTTATGCCACACTATCTGAAATTAATCTGAATTTTAAGTCTGTTTATAATTTGAGTAACACTGAAATTTAAATTATTTTCCATCAATTCCCAGAAAGATCAGTTTTCTTTTTTCTTCTATCTCCTTTCTTTTCCCACACACATACCATACTCCTTTTTACTTTACTTCATATTCTACTCTCAACTGCTGTGTATTTTTTATCTAAAATTATCTGCTCATAGTTTATTTAGATCTGAAATTATTTAAGCTCCAAGTTTATTTCCTTACTTTTCCTTACATTTCCAGTGTCTTTGGAACTTATTGGTGACTTTTTTCCAAATTTCTATTAGCACTTATGCCTCAAAACTTAAAACTAATTCTTACTGTTGTTACTGTACAAGATATTTCGTTAGTGCTAAGGTATAAAAATGCAGTCATAAGCAATACTACTGTAGATAGCAAATCATATAAGAGTACTTGATCAGTAAGTGATAGCTGTAGTAATTACTTTTGGTAGTAAGAAAATACACTAAAAATTGTAAATAATTTGGCTACATTATATTATATTATAAAAATTTGAGAAAAGAATGCTGTAATGATTTTGTGTATGTGGTGGTGATGGGGGAGGGGTTCTGAATTTTCCTCCCAAATTCTGAATCAATAGCAAAATGGACTAAGGAGTCAGACATCAGGAAATCAAATGATTTTACTAGTTGTAAAGCCAATACTAAAAGGAGATCAGATCTGCTGATGCAAGCAGGCTATCCTCTACTCCCTACCCACTTTATTAAACATAACACTTAGTAACAGGCAGAACTGAGCAAATACAGATATTTCTTCCATTCAGGGACAGGCTGGTTATTGCAAAGGACAGGAGAAGTAGTGTAACTTGAGAGCAGCCTGCTCCAAAAGAGAGAAATTAGAAAAGAATTGAGCCACATAAATTCATTTCCTTCTCTCTGTATACTCATATGAATCAATCAGTTCAATCACTTTGCCTCCCATGATGAGGACTCAGTAAAAGGCTGTGGAGAAAAAGAGATGAATGGCACCTCCAAAACCTTTTACTCCAAGGAAGAAGAATTTTCTCCCCCCAGAGAAACATGAGGGTGAGGAGTGAACATGTCCTCTTTCAGTGGAAGGTATCACAAGAGGGTGCAACTGGGGCTGCTCTATAAAGAAATACGGGAGGAAAGTGCAGTGCCTGATCATGGGTGCAGAGCTGGAAATAAAGTCCGTGTGTGAGCAGCAAGACTTTGTGTGAATATTTTCTCCAGGAGGATACGTTCTTTGTCTTGATATAAATATATCCCCTAGCACCAAGAATTAAAAGGTGCATGTCCTAAGCACTCAGTAAATAGATTTTGAATGAAAGAAGATAGCAACCAATTTGTGAGGGTTTTAAATTTGGGACCTACGAATTATTAATAGGCTTTTATTTTATATAGATGGGTACAGAATATCAAGCAGGGTCTGACATGAACAAAATACCACTTTAGGAAGATTAATTAGGCACTGCTTTATGCATTGGATTGCATTACCCAGAGTCTTGAGGGAGGGAGATCAATTAGCAGCTAATTGCAATAGCCTTAGGATGGTCGGATGGTGGCTTTGATTAAAATAGAAAAGGGTGGGTCTGGAAGAGAGTAAAGGACAGTTTTGTAGAACCCCTTGGAGGAAGACGGGCAGGCCTTGATAAATGACTAGAAGATTGAAAGTGTGGGGGGAGGGGATGATGATGAACTGACTCATCATTAATTGAGCACTTACTGTGATGTAGGACTCTCAAAGGAGTAAATTTAAATGTTCCACATAATTATTGTTCTTTTTGTGGATTTATGAAGATGTCAGGCATGGATTCTGGGGTAACTGGTCTATCTGTACAGAGGCAGTAGCTGGAAATGTGGAAACAAATAAAGGCTCAACATATTTTGTGACTAAGAGATTAAGAAAGCAAAATACATTTTTGGAGATGCTTAGTTTAGTGGAAGATGGACTCAGATTTTAATGTTGGGTTGAGTTTTATGATTTGTTCTGAAAAACATGTATCAGCAAGTGTGTGTCGATTTTATCTTCGGAATTTATTTCAATCGCTCTAAAATTCTTGGTGAAAATATAAAATAATGATATTAATAAATACATGTCCATTTAATAATATAATTATTATATTTATATTTTTAAGTCCAGGATAACACCAAAGCAAGTAAGAATATGTATGTGGAGTACAAAATTCGCAAATTTTGAAATTAAAGAATCTAGTAAAGGATGCTAAAACAAACTCAAGCTGGGTTGAACACACAGAGGTGAAATATACTGGCAGCAACAGGGAAATAGAGTTTAAAAAAAAAAGAATGCTTGATCAAATTAATTCAATGCTCAAATATCATAAAGAAATACAAATAAATAAAAGAAAGAAATATTTTATTATCATTATTTAATTGTATATATAATGATACATTAATATTTTCTGTTTGATAGCACTTAATGTGTTTAAAACTGGAAGCTTCAAAATGACAAGAATGTTTTGTTTTGGTTTAGAAACACAAGGTTTTGAATACAACTGAAGTACTTTCACTTGGTTTTTTAAATTTAAAATCTAAATGAAGATGCTATTGCCTTTCAATCTGCACCTTAAAAGATATGTCAGTTTTGACCCTTAGGTTCCTTCATAGAATAAATCCTTTAAAGATGATGTTCTAAGGGAAAAAGTTAATATACAGAAGGTTAGGTCTTTTACACTTTTACCATTAAGGCTCATTGGTTGAAAGCAACTTCATAAAATTATTTTTTTTTAAATAATTACTGCATGTAATGGGAGAATGATCTATGTGCCTTCATCAGTTTTGTCTTGTTTTACAATGATGTGTTAATGAAAATACAATAAATAATGTTAAACACTAATCCCCTATCTATACAACCTAACCATTGTTTTCTTTTGTTAACCAACAGAATCTTAGAATCATTAAAAATAGTGATACTTGTAGATATTCTCCCATTTTTCATAACTAAAAATTATCATCCACACTTAAATACAACAGTCCTAATAGGAATCAACAGACACTTAAACATATCATGGGAAGAAATATGCAAAAAAATAATAACAGCCAAATTGTCAGTTTTTAAAATAAAAAATGATAGCAACAATATAGTTGCAATTCTAATAAGTACTTCATTTAAGTATACTTTTAAAGTCTATCTTTTGATTAAGCAGATAAATTTGCCCATGAACCTGCATTTCTTTGAGGTCTGTAGCAGAAGTCATTGCGTGTATTAAACAATATTGCACTGAAAGAGATTTTCCTACTCATTAGAACAAATTTATTTGGACCATCGCAGTCTTCCTGCAAGTGATGAGAGAGGATGCTTTCCCTTGTGGTTGACTGCGATTTCCTATAAGCGGTGATGTCTCACAGTACACATGGCCAAGGCAGGAAAGGAGGCACTCAGCGTGTTTGGAGTCATGCTGCTCTAAATGGATATGGACTTGGCTTTTTGCGCACACCGTACACACGTGTATAAAGGCCAAGGGCATTTTGACAGCTGCTTTCAAAAGGTGGAGAGCAGAAGTGCTTGCTTCAGGCAACACCCAACAGATTCCAACTACATCTGGGTTTCAGTCTGTTTTCAGTGAAAAATTGGGTTCAAGGACAGTCAGCGCAGGATGCATTCCTCTCCTTTGTGATCCAAAGGACACACATACACATTGTCTCCATGACAAAAGATAGGGAAATAGGATGAACTTAGTATTTTAAAATTAAACTGAAGTAAATGTAAATGTTTTAAATTTAAATAAGTACATGACTAGATTTCTAATTATTTATACTGGGCAATCGTAGTATCTTATTTCCTTATTATAATTTTAATTGTTTTATGGTTAAGCATGTGAACAGATACAAAACATTGATTACAAAACCAAGAACATACATTGAGTAAAATTAAAACCTTGAACAGAACTGTATTGATTATAATCACTGCTTTTGTGTAGGTTTCCAAATTATTACTGGATACCCTTGAGCTGTTCCTAGAAAAATTATAAAAGAAATATCCTTCTTTGAGATGTCTATCACCATTGCTTAGAGTACACACATGGGGCTGTAAATCTCTACTACTCAAAACTCTCCCCTTTTTTTTTTGTATCTCTTCTAACAGCCTTATTCTCCTGTATGTGGTGATGTAAAATAATTAGATTACTAATTTTACTTCCTGATAATAATAAATTTTAAGAATCCTAGCGGGGAAGCTTCAAAGTCATATTTAACTTCTCCCATCCCTGTGCCTCAGAGTATTTGCCATTTCATAATCTACCAATGAGGTGGCTCAGGTATCTATCAAATCATGTTTTATAGCTGTTTCCCATTCCAAATGTCACCACGCTCATTTGGGCTGACATTGCTTCTCACTTGGGTGACAGTAATCATTTCCTAACCTGTGACTTAGCCACAGTCTCTCCTATGCCAGTTGCCAGAGCTCTCGCTCTCCTGAGCACTGCTTTGGTGCTGGGTTATGATATTCTTTGCTCTCCTATTGCCTAGAAAATTAGCTAAAAATGTTCCTTCTCCTCGTGGAACTGTCATTCATCTGATAAGAGATTTTTAAAAAAATAAGAGTCATAATAGACATATTTGAAATGTGCTAAGTATTATTTTTACCCATGGCAGTTAAGGAAGACTGTTTGATAGAAAAGGTGATATCTGATCTTGGCCTTAAAGATGAGTAGAAGTTTAATAGGTAAAATTGGAAAATCAGGAGAGCAGAAGAATATTACAGGTATATCTTATCAGCAAAGGAAACATTATTTCAATGTATAGTATGTGTTTAGGAAGTAATATTTATATTAGTGTACATAATGTAGTGTTTCCCAAAATATGTTTCAAGGAATATCAATCCTGCAAGAGAGCTCTTGACAAAAAATGGGAAGCTGGTGAGATCCATGGCTAAGCGTCTGTGAAGTTCAGCATCGTTTGTTTGTTTGTTTGTTTTTTTGTAACTAATAATGAGTTAACATGCTAAAGACTCTGAGAAGTCTTCACTTTCATTTAAAATTTATCCAGAATTATGTAAATATTTTACCATGGAATCATGCCACCGCTTTTAAAACAAGACAACTTTTAATATTGCTTTTAATTAATGTTATGTAAAAACTGCTTTGGGAAATTGGACTCGTCAAACACAAATAATTTCTGAGGTTCTTGCACTAAGACAATAAGAGCTACAAAATAACAAAGACAACTACTGTTATATATTCTAAAACACTTGATAGGAATACATAAGTAGTGTGATCTGACATAGAATGTTCTATATTAAGGACATTGAATTTTCTATTTACTCTTATTTTAATTTTTGTAGAGAACATTTGGAAACATGAATTACAAACTATGACATCTTCTTTTCTGGCATAGAAGGAGATGGGATTGGGGAAAGGGACAGTCAGAGGTATAAAGCACTGGGCACTGTAATAGACATTAACTGATGTTAATATATTATCTCTGCTGGTAAATTTTAAATAAAATTTAAATAAAAAAGAAAATTACCAGCATCTGTATTGCCAATAGCAGAGAGTAGTTCATTACTGCATTATTCCAATTGCCTAGTTGAGTACCATTGAGAGCAGAGGAGTCAAAATTAAGCAATAGTTTATCATCCTGCAGTCACACTGGTTAAGGACTTTCTTGGAATTAATCCACTTTCACCACTTAGTTACTATCAAATACATTTTTATATTATCCTCAATTCCTTTCCACCTGCAGGAGACAGATACCACTCAGGATAATTTTTCTTTACTTACACATTTAGATATAATCTATGTTCTAATGCAAGTTATCTAACATTTTAATGGTTCCTTAGGTGGAAAACATGGGTAATCATAGTAACTACCCCTGTGAAGTCTGGCATGGATTACATAAAATAATATATGGAAGGTGCTTGGCATGACCTCAGAAACATAATCACTCAATACATATAAATTGTGGTGCTGTTCTTAATTATGGTATTGATGTTGTTGCTAAAGTCCTGTCAAGTGAACAGGATTTGTAAATATTTATATTCCTAATTGTTTGACTTGGGGTAAATAAAGTTCCCACATGAAAGACACTTGGACTGAATAAAACACTTAATTTTATTCTGTGCAATAGTACTTATCAACTATGTGAAAAAGAGCTTTTTCACATAATTCTCTTAATTGTAAATGTTACCTTTTTTTAGCAACATTCTTTGGTATCATTTAGCTTGTCTGAGTTACAGCTCCTAATTATGTCTTGAGTTGAAATCCTTGCCTTATGGATAATTTCCCTGGATTTGATTGATGTATACAACCTAGAAGAGGTAGACAGAACAAAGACAAGATGAAGACAAGCAGAAGAGGAGAAAAAGATGATAAAAAAATTACCTTCACCTTCATGAGCAACAGAAGCTGATTTTCTTTCTTCTCTCTAATTCAGATACTAATAGTACTTGGTGATTTATATGGACTTAGGTTAGGGGATGGGAAGAAAAACCCCTGAGCTTTGGGATGTATTTCCTGGCTTCCAGTATCCTTCTCACAATGTTTTCTAACATGACACACCCAATTTTTTGGCAAAGCCTCACATTATTCATTTATTTTGAAATATTGACATTGTAAGTCACTCCTAGGGCATGGTAAAGAAAACCTATAGACATAATGATAAGGGCAGGTACACTACTGCTGCAAAGCAGGGGAATGCATCTTTCCTGGCAAGGGAAAAACATTTGTTTGAAATATACACAGACTTTAGTAAATATGAGAGATGTAAAAAATAGTTTTGCACAGCAGGAATTGCTTAATTCAGAGAAGACAAACATGAACTCAGTATTTAGTTTCTCGTTAATTAGAGAAGACACATGTTAGTCTCAAAGTCTTAGCTACACATTCCAATTCTCCTAGCTTCTATGAACATTCCATTGTTTGTTTCCATTCCCCGTTTTTTTCATCATGGCTAAATAGTTTAAGAATAGAATACCATACCTAGGATGTTCCTAGAAGGGTTGTTCCTTTCTCAGAAGGGGAATTACCCTTTCACTCTAGTTTGAAAGTAGACAGAAAGTAGAGGTAATAATCTTGACATGTGCACAGTGCACCTTGCTTTGTCAATGGTAGAAGTAGGAGAGAATAAAGATAATTCAAAAAGATAATCACAAATTAATTAATGCCAATCTCTTGGCATTCTGGACCATTCTGGACTCAGGCTTATCCTTAGAACCTGAGTTATTCTATCCCTCCTAGAAATTCAGTTAAGTTGAATCCATAACTGTGTCCTTTATGTTTTAGTTTAAATTTCCATATAAAACATCTTGAGTAATTGAAGAAGACCTATAAAGGAAGCTCTCATGATGTACCACAACTAGGTCAATTATCCCAAACAGGAAACCATCAACTACACCAAAAAGTAAGATGACATCGATGCAATGTCAGTTAATTCAGATACCCCAGCAGGAAGAGATGTAGCTTGCACTCCTAAACAGGAAGATCAACTAATTTTCCACTCTAATAGGAAAAAGAAAGATATTCTTCCCCAATAATAAGCCCAGCAAATAGAAATACCACAGCTCAGCTAGTGAGAAGCTGTTGCTACCTGAACTCTTGTTTTCCCCTAATAAACCCTTATTTTTTTCTTGCTGATAACTTCCTTGTCCCGTTCTCCTTTCTATAAAAGCCTTCCATCTTGTATAAACCCTTGGACTATCTCTCTGCTTGCTAGATGAGATGCTGCCCAATTCATGAATCGTTCAATGAAGCCAAGTAGATCTTCAAATTTACTTAGTTAAATTTTATCAATAGAATTGTGGTAAAATGAATAGCAATTTTATAGTATATGCTGGAGCTTCTGGAGCTTTTTGTTTGTTTGTTTGTTTTATTTTTATTTTTTTCAGGTTATAATTCTGCGTTAATATCTTTGTTTACTATAATTTGAGCATATTTAGGAAGACAATTTATACTCCTTATTGAAAGGAAGAGTCCTTCAGTTGTCATCCGATTTATCTATAGTGTTAAATTTTTAATCTTCTTTAATTTATTTTTATTATATCAGGTTTTTTTTCATTGCTACTATTAGATCTATTGCTTAAATGACAGTAAGTTATTTATTGGGAAATAATTAAACAAAATATACTGAATAACTTCATGACATAGCACCTATAAAATATTTTCCCTTCTGAATGTAGTATTACGCATATTCAAATAGGTAGTGAACACAAATTTATTTCTTAAACAAGGAATATTTTAGCTCTGAGATAGTGCATGTGATTCTCCAGTTGCCATAACTACTTTTTATTTTACAAAAGCACAGATGTACAAAGCAAGAAAAATTAGACAAGAAAATGGCAAATTTTCCAGAAATGGCACATTTTATTTAATCCAAACATGATTTTTTTTCTTTGCAACTGATAAATTTTGAATCTTTGTTACAAATAAAGAGTAAAAAGATATTTAAAACTTCAGATTTTTCAATACATTTTTAAATAAAAGAATTTTTTAAAATTTCTTTTTCTGAAATTTCAATGTTAGTATACAGGAATAA
This sequence comes from Rhinolophus sinicus, assembly GCF_036562045.2. NCBI lineage: Eukaryota > Metazoa > Chordata > Mammalia > Chiroptera > Rhinolophidae > Rhinolophus > Rhinolophus sinicus. The sequence goes on along the minus strand of NC_133751.1, from coordinate 76,893,625 downwards.
ATGGATTTATGTACATAAATGGATTTTGTATCCTGCAACTTTACTGTATTTGTTTATTGTTTCTAATGTTTTTTTGGTGGAGTCTTTAGGGTTTTCTATATAAAGATTCATGCCAACTGTAAAAAGTGACAATTTTTATTCCCAACTTGGATGCCTTTTATTTCTTCCTCTTGCCTGATTGCTCTGGCTAGGACTTCCGATACTATGTTGAATAACAGTGGTGAGAGAGGGCATCCTTGTCTTTGTTCATGATCTTTTGTCAGTTTTGACCTTTAAATTTTCTCATCCTCTTATTTCACCTGTTGCTCCTTTCTTCTAGAGAAGCCAGTGTCCAATCTGTGATGAGGTCCCCTGAGTGTGTGGTGATAGAGTACTTTGAAATGTTTAATTTGAGAGTGTGGCTAAAAAATAAAATAAACAGTGAATGTCTTCTTACCCATATCCTGAAATTAAATAGTCAGTAATGAAATCACAAAATTAGTATATGCGCTATCTATAGCTTTAAGAGGAAAAATAAGAAAAAATGTTGTGGAAAATAGAACCGGATTTACAAAATGAGTCACAGTAGCACTTCAGCGTGTTAATTATGAATCTCCTGCATTTGCTTATTAAAATTTGCCTCTGCACTTGCTAGGGGCATGGACAAAATTATAGAAATTCTTAGAGCTTTGTTTTTCTTTTTTTTCCCTCTTAATTAAAGTTTTTGGGGTGACAATTGTTAGTAAAGTTACATAGATTTCACGTGTACAATTCTGTAATACATTATCTATATCTCATATTGTGTGTTCACCACCCAGAATCAGTTCTCTTTTCATCACCATATATTAGACCCTGTTTACCCTCTTCTAGTGCCCCGCTTCCCCCTCCCTCCTTACCCTCTGGTAACCCTTAAACTATTGTCTATGTCTATGAGTTTCTGTTCCTCAGAAGCTGGTTCATGGATCATAAGCATGCACTTCACCTGGAGACTTTTTAGAAATGCAAAATCTTAGGCCCTACTCCAGATGTGCTCATTCTGAATCTGCATTTTAGCAAAACACTTGGATGATTGTTATGTACATTAAAGTATGAGAAACACTACGCTAGAGGCAAAGTAGATATTTATCATCTATCACTCTTTTCTGCCTAGATCCTCAAATGATCACAAACAAAAGATTTAACAGCTGAAGTATCCACTTCCATGTTTTTATGTACATGGACCAATGTAGATTGAAATGAAAGATGTGAGGAAACACATACAACTCCTTTCTGACACATAGTTCTCAATGCTTTCACATAGGTTTCCTTAGCTAATCTTTGCATCAATCTTTGGTGGGTACTCTGGCCTTCTAGGAGTGGGAAACTTTCCCCATTTATTCTACGTCCTTTGGCTGGTCTAATAATCAAATTGACATAAAACAGATTAACAGGAGACAAACAAATTTAATTTGATACATATAACAACCCCACAAAAAAATTTTGAGACTCAAAGACAGTCAGAAAATTGAGGCTTATGTATTATACTGAGGTAAGGAGAAGAGGATCGAAGTCTGGGGCCCCAAAGGGGAGGAAGACAATTCACACAGGAAGGGAAAAGAGCAAATGTTTGGTAAACAGATGTTTGCTCTCCCATGGCCATAAGTTTTTCTGACCAAAAAACTCATCTCTGGTAATAGCTCTCTTCCTGGTATGGCCCCTTATCCAAAATTTTTTTAGGCAGTGAAGAGAAGGGTAAAAATATTTTCCAGAGTCTGTTGGCTCTTAATTGCCTTCAGCTGAAAAATTCAACATGCCAGAGTGGCACGTTTTGGAGTGACACATTCTGCTTCCCCTCAACCTACACTGTTATTGTTGTTGTTAATTTTTAAATTTACATAATACTAATGAAACAGAGGCCCCAAAATGTCAATTAAAATCAAATGACTTTCCCAATATTATATAACTAGTAAACACTGGACTATTGTTTGATTATTGAATAGCTGCCTAATTGATCTCACTGATTTCAATCTTACTATATAATTCTTGTCATATGTATATCTAATCTTACCAGTTACCAGCTTAAAATGTGTAATAGATTCCCATGTGATATAGGAGAAACCGTTACTTTCCCTTGCATATCTTTCTTTCTGCATGTATTATCTATAATTTTAGACTTTTGGAATCATACTTCCTTTTATAGCTTGTTTGTGTGTTCTTTGTGCTGCTAGCATGTTATCCCTCCCCTTATTCAAATGATCAACTTCAATTACTTTTTTAAAACCTGTTTCGTTACATTCTCTAAGAAGCCTTCTCAAACGTCTCAATATGACATAAATGCATCCTGCCTCTGTCAGTCCTTATCACATGTTAGTAGAATTATTTCTTTCCTATCACCCTTACGGTTGGAACTACAAGCTTTTGAAAACAAGAAGCATATTTTATTTTTTTTCTTTCTCACCAGCGTTAGCCAGTACTTGACCTACAACAATGCCTAAGTGAATGTTTATTGTGAACTAAGTGAACTAAGGTAATGCAAAAATTTAGTAGGACACAATGGGTCTGAAAGGTCAATATTTAGATCAAGTAATGATATTTCAGAAAAACTGAATTTGGTCCTACTCCTAAAACAGTATATTTGTCCTTCTGCCTTTTTGTCACCTTCCTGATATCCATGGATATAATATCACTCTCAGAGTGAGAGTCAGAGTAAGGTAGACCCTCCTCTTAGTAATAGCTGGAAAAGATATACCAGGAGGTTCTATTCAATGAAATGCTATTTGGTTTTCATATTATATATAATAACAAAAATTAGGTTTTATTGAATTTTGTGATGTCATAAGCACATTCTTGGTACTTTATAGTTATCTAGTTAATTCTGATTTTAAAAACCTGTAAGGTTTATGTTGTCACCCATTTAATACCTTGTTTTTCCGAAAATAAGACCTAGCTGGACAATCAGCTCTAATGCGTCTTTTGGAGCAAAATTAATATAAGACCTGGGCTTATTTTATTTTACTATAAGACTGGGTATAATATAATGTAATATAATATAATATAATATAATATAATATAATATAATATAATATAATATCCGGTCTTATTTTACTATAAGATTGGGTCTAATATAAAATAATATAGTTAATATAATATAATATAATAATATGATATGATATGATATACCGGGTCTTATATTAATTTTTCCTCCAAAAGATGCATTAGAGCTGACTGTCCAGACAGGTCTTATTTTCGGGGAAACATGGTAGATTAGAAAATCGAAATTTAGATAGGTTATTGAGTTGTCCAAGATCATGCAGGCTGAAAATGATAGATCCCAGAGCTCAAACTTGGGTTTTTCTGATTCTAATGTAACTTGGACAGAATTCAGAAGCTTTCCACTCTTCTGCAATACCACTTTAACTCATATTAAGAGGATCCACAAAGTGGATGGTGTTTCTAGAACCATGCTGTATACAGGAATGGGTCTGACTTTCTGCAAGCTTTCTGAGCTGATAATTTAGAGTCCAGAGTGCTAACCATTACACTATGGAACCTCACTCTAAGCTGATAATTTATATTGGCACTAATTGGGGTGGGTGTGGGGGGCGGGAATCATGCTTTACATCGCAAATGAAAAGACTCTTTTTCACATGATCTTCACTGATTCCTTCAACTGGAGTCCTCTAGTTCATATATTCAGGTCCTATTTAAACATTTGGTACCTAGTGTCAAAGTTTTTTCAGATAACACATTGCTTCCCACTTGCTTTGGGATACTTTCCAGAGAATCTGGAACATATCCTTGGCTTTTGAGTTGAGGTCTTTGGAAGTCCAAGCAATGTTGCCTCGCACCCCCAGTTTTTCTATGGAGGCATTTTTGGTTCTTCCAAAAAATAGAGTACAGCGTCCATAGAGATTGTGACTAGTATGCTTAGACAACTCATTATCACACCTAAGTGAGCCACAACTGTAAGTCCATGTGGCACCTTTTTAAAAAATAAATCTATCTAAGGTATTAAAGACCTATAAAATGTTGAAGCCATGTAATTATTTTAACATATTCTATTACTTAATAGTGCCTTCAATTTCACATGTTGAATTTCACTCTACAATGAATTTTAGAGCCAAGTTTAAAACTCTCAAAATAGAATTTTAATGGAAATGCTAAGATATTCTCAAGTATAGCTGCATAAAAGCTGCAGCTTTTTAAAAAACCATTTCCATCACACTTTAAAACATATGGCAGGTCTTTTTTGGAAGTTTTCTGATGGTATGTAAAATTTGTAGTTACAAATATTCTACCATTTAAATAAGCTCACTCAACTTCACCTTTCTGAATTAGCAGAACTTAACTATTCATTGTCAACTGATTCATGAATATAGAACCAAGCTCAATTTGGAACATATGGCCTAAAGATAATAAATTTAAATGCCTGATGTAAAGTAAATTAGAATTGGGGTTGTAATGCTGATAGCTTTTTCTACAAGACTTTTATAACATCTGTCCAGAAACTTTAATTTTTTCAGATGTTTTTACACACATGCTGCTTCAAATCTCTATATGTATTATAACTTTCCTTCAAGAGAATAATTAGAAAAGTTTGTTACTATTTAAGAATAAAATGGAATATGTGTGAATAAAAAAAATTTACAATATCACTTTTACAAGAACCTTAAATTTACCTATAGGCCAAAAACAAACAAACAAACAACAACAACAAAAAACAATATTAGGAGGAAAAACTAAATTGTTGGTTAAGATTTAAGGAGGTTAAATGCCCCTAAATGGATTTCTTATCAAAAACAATTACTATATTACATCCAATACCTTTCACTTCTAAGCTTTCCCAGGCATGACAGGAAGTAGAATTTGGAAACTTAATTTCCTGTTATCTCCTGCCAGCAGAGTTACATTCCACCAATGAGAGGTATTCTCAAAATATTTGGGAAATGGAAGAAAAGAAAACATGATTATTCTAAAGTCAGCTGTTGTGAGCAGGCCCGTAGCCTTAGCAGGTATCAGTCCTGAGTTTTTGCAGCAGCTTCCATGCGTCTTTCTGAGAGTCATCCACTTCACAGCTGTAGTCCTCAGAACATCAGTGGCAATTTTCTACAATCCCTACACGCTCTGGTTTTGTGACATTTACTAGCACTTGCACCATCTTCATTGCCCTAGCTTTTCCAACAAGTGTGTAAACTTCTCATTTTCAGTATTAAATCCCTTGTTATTTGAAATACCTCTGGTAGTTTCTATATTCATGATTTAACTAATACATCTGCTATATGAACTTGTGATTTGTTTGATGCAATTGGGCTAGATTTCTATCCTTTGGATTATTAGGTATATGTATACAAATGTAAACACATTTTTTCCAACAATTTAAAGGTACCCACTAGGTACCTCTACATCTCTCTGCCATCTATGTGATCACAAAAAGACACGAGTGTAAAGACTGTTACCTCACTTGTACTTCTCAAATCTCCCACAAGTTGCTCTTTGGGCCAACTCTAACCAGGAACCCAACAGGGTAGTTATTTTAGTCAGTATATGTCCCTATTTATCCAAGTGGCCAATGGAAAAATGTATACATGAGTAGGAGTTACCTGGATGAGGAATTTAAGAATAGGGGAAACAGAAGCTAGAAGCAGAGAGGTCAGTATATTGTATTCAACATTTACATTATTTAGTATAAGGTAAAACCTTGTTTATATACAACTTATGATCAAAACTGTTTCTAGTTTGATTTTTATGAGAAGTGGATTAAGAATTAAAAGCTGTTTTTAAGAAGCTTACATACAAATTTTTTAAAAAAGAAACAAAATAAATTGAAATCACAAGCATAGATAATAACAGGAACATCTATACTTGTTATTTCTGATTTTTTTTTTTTTTTAATGAGCAGAGTATTAAGTAAAAGAACAATTCAAGAGTTAAGAAATGGTAACTGAGAAAGGTGGCACTGCAGACCTGCATTAGGCACATTTTATGAAAATTGAAGTAATTCTGAACTAACTCTCCTCAGAATCTCTGACAGACACACAGATTTGCCTTCCTTTGGACAATTTCTTTTTTGTTTGAATTCATGAAAAATTCACAGATTCATATTCTTGAACAGAATTCTTATGTATGGTGAAGCAAATTCTTACATTATATGACCTATGCACTTAGGATTTTCAGAATGGGGTAAGTCCCACAGATAAAGGAGGATGATTTATTTGATACTCAGTTCAATTGATAAATGATCATTTTTTTCCTTCTTTTAATTGTCCCTCCCCATTACCATTTGGCTATTATCTCTAGGACCTATAATAACTTTGGCAATTTTAAAAAATATATTTAATTGAATGTTTATTATATATGAGAAGGCGAAACTATATAAGCATCACTTTCATATTTCCATAACAAATATTAAGCAACAAGTGAAAGAAACCAGCCCTTGAAAGTAAAGATAAGTAGAAAGCTATCCCATAAAATCAGAGCTTTTATTCAGATTAGAAGATACTGTACCATTTGTATTTTATTCAATTTTGATGAAAACATCAGTGAGAAACCTCAATACCATATGTTTTGTCTCATTTAATCAATGAAGTTGAACCAAAAGAAAATCAATAAAACATCATGGAAAAGTAGTTAGCATGTAATTTTAAATTTAAATTAACACAGCAGTAGCAGTAGCAGATCTCTTTATTTTTTTTCTCTTTTCAGGGAGTATAAAAATGAGGTAATTGTAATTTATAAACCTCATGAATATTTTCCAAATCAGATGTGGGTTATTATGAGGAAGAGCAAGTAAAGACCATTTTCTTGTATTTCTTATTTTTTAATGAAGTGAAAGTATTCCTTTTTATTTCTGTTTTTGTTTGCCAGTTCTGCACACAATTATTATGAGTGTCTATACCAATATTTTTCAGTAATATGGTAAATGCTAAAAGGATCTAATATTTTCTTCACACTGTTATTAAATAGAAAATAGTCAATGAACTATTTTCTATTTATTAACAGTGTGAAGAAAAGTCTTCTGTGCAACACCTTAGACTCTTTGCTCTTAATTGATCTCTATTTTCAGTTTATATCATACTTCTGAGGAAAAGTTATATGACACAATGAATAGCTAACAGATATGAAAATACTTTTATTAAACTAGAAGGAATAGTTATCCACACAACAGGTTACAACCTCCCAATAATGTACAAGACATAAACTCCTTTTCTTTTATGTAAACCTATGGAGTGTTATTCAATATGAGTTGATGGCAAACTCAATCTCTGCTCAAATATTATTGAGACTATTTAATAAGATAATCCAAGTAAGGTCATCATAAATTCTAGGTATAAATCACATTTTCAATAAATGTACACTATTAAAATAGTATTGCTATATTATTTTATGTACACCTTGAGAGAACTCCTTTAATATTATTTTGTTTTTTATATAGATAATGTACATAGTTATCAGCAGACATAATGTCTCTTGAACTTCAGTCAAGTCACATTTGCCTAAACATTTCAATTCAATTTAAGAAGTATATATTAGTACCTACTTTGTGCCATGTACTTTTCTAAGTGCTTAATATAAATCGGTGAATAAATCAAACAAAAAAACTGCCTTGTAATCTTGCATTTCAAATATACTTAAATATTTTCACCTCGATTTTTTTTTCACCTCCATTTCAATATAATTAAAATCACATTAGTCATCTTCTGTAAAGGTATTACTATTCTTGCCTTCCCTATTTTTGAAAGCACTACAAGCATCTGCACTGAATTCCTAATCTTTTCTATATCTTCTTTTGCAATTAGTTTCCAATTCTGTTAATAAGTCATTTGTAATTATTTTCACATCCATCTTAATAAATAGTGTTTCCTGTTTTCTCTTATCCATTCCTTTGTTATTTCAGCCATTAATTTATTGCATAAGCACATATTAAACATTGGCATTCTGTGTTATACATCATGCCTGAAATATTACAATAATTTCCCAAGGAACTTCCTTATCTCTGCAGCCTTTACATATTTATTCTACATATTATTGCAAATATTTTTTTTCCTTTTAAAACTAGTTTCATCAATGTCAACATTCTTTCCATCAACTATAAATGACACCCATGTGCTGGAAGAACAAAGCTCCTAGTTGTTAACTGATAGCAACATGTTGACATTTTCTTGTCCCAATGCTTGTTTTAACTGTATTATCTTTTTTTATTTACAGGAAGCTTTATTTTGGTGGCATGGTCTCTTTTACCAGTCTTCAAATGTTCCTTTCTAGTTTTCTCCTTTGTACTTTTTTCTAATGCAAAAATACTTTCCCCTTTTCTCTATCTAAAGCTAATCAATCACTCAAAACCAAGCTTAAATCTTACCTCTTGCAGGAAGTCTTTGCTATCCATTTGAATAGTTCGAACTGTCCTCCTATTACATACATTTCAATATCACTAAGCACCTTTGTTTTATACTTTATCTTATACTGCTTGGATTTCAATCTGGACTCTTGTTTATCAGTGTGATGTACAGCTCATCGATGCTCAATATTACTATTAATTTATACAGCACCTTATTCTTAAGAGGCTAATTTGTAAAGATTGTAAATCAGATCACAAAGTGAATAAAGATTGTTCGATGAGAAATTTGGTGTTTCAGGTAAATAAATGTTGAAAACAGGGGTTACGGATACAAATGTGTATTGGGACAACACCATGTCAATCTACTGCCATAAATTTAACTATAAAATCCAAGTAGCCAAGAACAAATTTCATGATTGGTTATATGATTCGTGGTGTATTAATATACTAGCTGAAATACTGCTCAGAATCATAACTGTGTTATTGAAACCAGAGAAAGAAATTATTCCTATGCATCCTCATAGAGTGTGCAGTACATATGTACTGAATAATAACCTCAGTTATGTAAAATAAAGAAATTAGTTACTTAGTTTGTTTTTTCCCCTATTTTTAATAACAGTTTTTGAAACTAAGATAATGAGTTTGAACTGGTCAAAACATAACTCATTAAATAATGTTACAATAGGATTAAACTAAATCTATTTGTGCATCTCGTATGTAGCATGTGTAGTCAAAGTAAGAACTTTAGAGTATCTATATGAGATAGATATTATTTGTATCTTTCTTCTGTCATATTTCTCATTATTCTGTCCTTTAAGGAATTTTCAATAGTAATTTGACTGGTATCAATTTATGTACCACATGCTGTAAGTAGGAGTTAACCATATTTAAAGTGTGACTGTACTTTAAAAAAGGAATTGTTAATTGGAGAGGAAATTGTGTGAATGAAATGCTGTTGTGCGATGACTAAATGTTAAAATTGCTATAAATAGAAATATAATTTGAATTAAAGTTAAAACTTTATTAAAGTTTATAATTTGTGAAATAAATGTTACAATAGCAAGAACAATTCCTTAGCTCTAAAAGACTGAACAAAAACTCTCAGAGCATACTAACAAAACTGAGTATTGGGAAAAAAGGAGATGAGAAATTTAAGTATAATACATATTGTTTTTCTTAGTAAAGTTGATAAGTATAGTTTCTATAAGTACTTTCAGATTTTAGATGGCTAAGAAAAAAAATAGGGATAAAAATAACCTTAAAAGCAATTATTCTTCTCCAGTTGCAGGGTTGGGGAGGGAAGATGTGATTAAAGAAAGTTATCCTATAGGAAAAGATAGAAAGGAAACAGAAAACAAATTTGAAAGTAAAACGAATTTAAAAAAAAGAAAACAGAAAACCTAAAGAAGCCTAGGAGATATAAGGCGTAATAAATCACTATATTTATCAAAATGAAAACATTTGGAATATGTTTATTAAAGATATGTTATAAGAGATTTACCAAAAACAAATTGTCTCAAGAAGGTTAAATGTAAATACTGTTCAAAGACACAATAAACAAATGCAAAAAGTAAAGTGAAGTCCTGGGTCAAGACACTAATATCATACCAATTTAGCATTCATGTTAAAAAACGTCAAATCAGACCAAGGAAGTAACTTTTTAATATTCGAAGGAAACAATCCAATAAAAGTATATAAATAAAAAAATATATAAATAAAATATACTTTATGCCACAAAGAAGCAATAAAATACATAAAGTAAAGCTGATACAAATATAAGGACAAATGAAAAGCCAAAAAAATTATAATGAAAGATCATCAAACCCTTGACATGTTTGTCATCAAAGAGAGAAAATTAGCCAACCTAATGATGGCCACACAAGCATATCTTACAAAACAGAGCCAAGGATGGGATGTTTAAGGTAGAATTAGGTGTTTGTTCTACATGTTAGTCAATTAAAAATATATATTAACCTTCAGTTAATGTTTTTCTAAGTTAAATCCGAATGTCCCTCTGTCAAAAGAGGAATGTGAAATGGTCTGTATTAAAATGGCCACATCGAAAGCACCTTATCAAACGCCATGTTCCTAGAGATGTTTGAGGTTAAATCTGGTATTTGGAGATAATCTCAGTTTTTGCCACCTGGATTCATATCAGATATTTTTCTTTATCCTTGAAATTCAATGCTTTTACCACAATATGTCTGGTAGGAGAGTTTAAAATAATTTTTGTTTATAATAATTCTGTTTAGATTTTTCTTCATTTTACTGAAATATTCTTTCATATTTTCAAATATGTTCTCTGATTTACTTGTTAGTTCTTTTTTTGAAGCCACATCTGTTACCAATCTGATGGATCAGCCTCATCTGTCCTCCATGCAAATCATCTTATGTTTCATTAATTTATCTCTTTCTGCAGTGCATTCAACTGCAACTGTTTTTCTACTTGGTTTTCTGTTTTGTTTATTGTGAGTTTTGCCGCCAGCAGTGTTGATGTATTTGTCTTACAAGCAAATTCTGAAACCCTTTATCTCTTATTTTATAGATTTCATTAAAGATTTCCTTGAGAATGCAGAATTACACAAATGTGCCCTCTTTTTCTATGGAGTCCCCTTCAAAAGTGTATTATCTATCATTTGCATTTAAAATAGTTTCATAGTCTCATATATTTCATTTTTTTCTTACTCCTATTAATATTTGCAATTTTCACAAAATCCTTTCTGTTTAGATAGATTTATTTCATGGTTCCTCTCTCTATTTACCTGAGCATAATTTTAGTCTTCTTTGTACCATAAAAGGTGCGTGAATGCCAGTAGTTTCTCAAGACCTGTTCAGCTGTTCAATTGCTTGCAGCAAGCGTTAAAAGACTGGGTTTGGGGTTAGCAACAGATGGGAAATTTTTCACTCTGTGCACTTTTTGTGAGTGTGTTAAATCTCTGTATTGTAGGACACCTTTGCTGCATTGAATTTAAGTCCTGTCTGTAAGGAAGTGGCTATCTTTCAGATTTATGTTTGGTGATTCCTTTTAGGGTATGTCAGCAGCCTCTTTAATGAGAAGTTGAGTTTGGAGCTGCTTCATAATACTGTATCTTAAATTTCCATTTGGTTTCCCATACTGAAATGAAAATATAATGCATGAGAAATAGAGAGACAAGGTTGCAATATGACACCAACTTTGTTAATGAGAATGAATTAAAGTTGAAAAGCAATCCATTAAAAATAATTAACATTAATCACAAAAATACTACATTGTAAAGCAATAGCAAAGGCTGAATTTACAATAGGGTGTTTCCATATTAAAAAAAAAAAAAAGGAAAAAAACAGTTAACAATATATGGAGTCAGTGTTTGTTCATGATAGCCGGAGTCAGGCTAGAGTAAAGAAGACCTTTTTAAGAGACCAGCCTTATTAGTTCTTATTAAAAGTCTAGGTATACCAGGTGTCTCGTAGAGGGTTCCTTGCTGTTACATCTTCGGTTTAATTCAAGTACCGAATTAAAAAAAAATTAATTCAAGTACCGAATTAAAAGGAATTAAAAACAAACAAACAGTCATTTATTTTGATCTGAATGTAGCTTAGTCATAAATTTTATAATATGGTTGGTGGTTATATGGAAGGTTTTCTTTAATTTGAAGATACTCCTATTATTATTTTAACATCATTATACTATGTGACAAAATATTGCTCCCTGAATATAAGTTGAATATTGTATAATGAGTACATCAATGAATAACAATATATCTGTCTTTTCCTACTTACAACATAAGACTTTCCATTAAACAATAGAAACCTAAACACATAAAAACAATAAAAATAATTTGAGTTCATTTATGTAAAGTTTTATTAAAAGGAAAACAAGCCTGTGTCCTGTTTTATGGGATCGGTCAGTCCTACACCTATATGGATGCTGGCTCTAAGATCCCTCACTCGCCAACCCGTGAGTGGATATCTATGGATATGGAGCCAAGAAGCCTGTAAAATAGGATTTTTCCCCAAATAAGGAAATGCACACTTTGAGAGAGCAATAAAGCACAAACCTCAAGGATTGTAAGATTGGAAAACTCAGTAGTGATGCAGTTTTTTAACTCCAGCCTGCCAGGTGAAACAGATATCCAATGACCAAAATTTACTCCAGAAGAGAAAACCTAACAAGACCAGTAACAATGGAAGAAATTGGGAAAGATATTAAAAAAAAAAAAAGAAGAAGAAGAGGAGGAGGAGGAGGAGGAGGAGGAGGAGGAGGAGGAGGAGGAGGAGGAGGAGGAGGAGGAGGAGGAGGAGGAGGAGGAGGAGGAGGAGGAGGAAGAGGAAGAGGAAGAGGAAGAGGAAGAGGAAGAGGAAGAGGAAGAGGAAGAAGAAGAAGAAGAAGAAGAAGAAGAAGAAGAAGAAGAAGAAAGAAAAGTATTCCAGTATTCCCCAGGCCCAAATGGTTTTACAGTGGATTTACAAGCCCCCTGACTCCAAGGCCTTTTGCATCTCTCATGTAGAGCGTGTAAGTGCTTTCATAATGTAGCTGTTTTGAGGGACTGCCAAACTTAGAAATGTATTTACCCTCTGGGTCAGACCTAGTATTAATTCTGAAATTGTAGTGAGGCAAAAAGTTTTAGAATATCAGGGGACAATTTTTGCTGTCATTTCATTTGCAGTCATGACAATGCTAAGAAGCACTGGGATATTTATTCACACAACAGCCTTCTGCCAAAGGTAGGGTTTCATCAAATGTACAGAAAATCCTGAGGGGATTTGGCTCAGCTGGTCAGTGGGAGGACACAGGGGAGTTTGACCTCTGTGGTAGCCAAGCTGTGTGGGTACCACCGGGTGACTATTTAGTGGGGGACAAAGGTGTTCTGACCTCTTTTATTAACTCCGTCAGGGCAGACTTGTGGGACTGCAGTGGTATCTGGTCATAGACCTTTTCCACTGAGGTCAAGTGTACCTTCTCTAACAGAATCATAGACAGTTCAGTCTCCAAACAAGGAGACTTTGAGCCAGAGATTCTACAGATTCTACACGTCCTGCTTTCTCAGTGGAGTTTATCTTCTGGAAAAGAATCACAGATACCTTACTGTAACATCCTTAAGAAAAGTAGACATTTTTAAACTCATCTGCTTCTCAAGGAAAGAAAAAAATATACATAGTGTCATAAAAGTAAATAATATCATAAAAATATAGAATGTCAGAGGGCCTTAGCATTTTCCTGACTATCTCCCAGAACACTGATTAGAGCCTGTTTCTCAATCCTTATGTCTGCTCCCCATTTCCTCTCTAGAGCATGCTCCAGCAGGAAGTTCTCTCACAATTCCTACAAAGATAGTGTGGTTGTGTCTATGTCTTCCTCTTGGGTTGACAATAGCTGTCTCCTAGCCACCTAGTCAGCCTTCTAAACCCACCTCAGGAATCCTATCTTCTAAAAAGCCTGTTCTGCCATTCCCTCCAAACAGCTAGTTGAACAAACCCTCGTCTGTGGTGCCATTGTGTAATTGTACTTATGTCTGTGATTACACTTTTTACTGCATTATAATTATTTGCTTGTCTTAATTGCCTTTTAGGCAGAATCTTTGTAGTACTTACTTCTGTTATCTCTAACACCTAACAGAATGCAGAATAAATTACAGGTATTCGATAATGATAATTTGATTGAATTTAATTAAATATCTTAGCACCTGCTGCTGTATAAAGAAGAAAAATGGAAAAAAATTATGAAATCTTGCTATTTGCAACAACATGAATGGACCTAGAGGGCATTATGCTAAGTGAAATAAGTCAGAGAAGGACAAATACAATACGATTTCACTTATATGTGGAATCTAAACAACAAACAAACAAAACAAAACTGAAACAGACTCATAGAGAACAAACTGTGGTTGTGAGAGGGGAGGGGGATGTAGGATGGGTGAAAAAGGTGATGGGGAATAAAAGGCAGAAACTTCCAGTCATAAAACAAATAAGTCACGAGAATGTAATGTACAGCACAGCAAATATAGTCAATAATATCGTAATAACTTTGTATGGTAACAGATGATTACTAGATTTATCATGGTTATTGCTTTGCAAGGTATATAAATGTTGACTCACTATGTTGCACATCTGAAACTCATATACTATTGTATGTCAATCATACTTTATAAATAAATACAAAAATAAATTCCCCAGAATAGGTCAAAGATAGTTTTTGTCTGTTGTTATTTTTGACCATATCCTGCATTAATCTGAATGAAGCTAATACAGAAATATGTGTTTTTATTAAGCAAATATATTGGAAGAGAAAAAATGGAAGATGGTCGTTTGTTAAATTTGCTAAGATTACATGCTTACCATTTCCAAACCATGGTACAAGGTAGCAGACATGCTGATTCCATTTAATTTTTACCATAATCTCACTGGAGAGAAGGTATGGGGCTCATTTTATAAATGTAGAAACAGGATCAGAGAGATATTTGTTCAAGGTCACTTTGGAACTGTCTGATCTGTCTAATCTCTATTATGTGCCTTTTATTCTCCTAAATAAGGCTTTGTTGTGTCCATGTCATAATTTTAAAAACAAAAATTTATATAGATTGGGACTAGTTTAATTTGGAATATATATATATATATATATATATATATATATATATATATATATATGAAAATACATAATGATTGCAAATTTTAAAATTTCAGATAAACTAATTTTAGCTTTTATCTGTGTATATTTTGATAAAAATACGATCATACCATAATATATTTTGTGACCTGTGTTTTTACACAACAGTATATTGCGAATATATTTCCATGTCATTAAGAAGTATTCTACTGCTTCATTTTGAATATAATGAGGACACATTTTTATTTATTCAAGTGTATCTCGTACTGTTAAACATTTAATTTTTATTTAGAATTTGCTATTAAACATTGTTATAACAACACTAATGGTTAATTATTTGTATGCATCTTGTGTAAATAATAATTTCTTTGGGCTATATTCCTAAAAGGAGAATTGTGATATTGTGTATCTCTAAAGTTTTCTTATTCCTGTGTATCTGTGGCTGCTATAGATTATAAATTCCTCAAGAAATGACACTTTGCGATTCTCTTCTATATCTCAGCTATGCATTGTGCTTTGCCTTTACAGTGATTACATTTCTCTTCAATATCTTTTGTCCTGAATTTTTAGCAGCTTATAGAAAAAATGTATGAATAGCAAAAACATTAAAGTGCTTGGTTTTATTCTAAAAGTGTATCAAATATGTGTGTGTGTGTGTGTGTGTGTGTGTGTGTAAATATATACATACATTTAGTCATAGATCTGTTAATCTGGCCTAGCTTCATTTTGATTTTATTGTGTGTGTTTTTTCCCATTGAAATCTTTAAATGCATATTTTTCCTTTTGAAGAATAAAATTCAGTTAAGGGAAAAAAAAAAAAAAAAAAACAGCAACAGGGAAAACAAAACACAGGAAACACTTTCATCCCAGAAGAGTTACATATGTTCAGTGGGTAGTTATGGAATGAATCAGTAAGTAAAGCAATGGATCAGTAGATGGAAGAAGGAAGCAGGAGAGAAACCCATCCATATCTTTCCATGCAGCAGATGCTTTCCTGTTCTCCTTCTCCCGTGTTAGGAGTTAAAAGCCTGGTGCTTGATGGAAAGTGGGGAGAATCCTGGGGGAGAAAGGCTCAGATATTGCCTAGGCTAATGTCTCCACACTGGTTATACCTTTTCTCTTGGAAGCTGCCTGGTTCTGTGATTTGCTGAGTTCTGATAGAATGGAGACTCTGAAGCTATCTTTATCAGCAACATCTTTTGAAAAATAATATTAAGTTTCAGCAGTTAAGTTTTAAAATCCTTGACTGCTTTCTCGGCTTGAATTTTTCGCCCCCTCCCTCATCATATCTTTAAAACAAATTTCCTGTCAAATTACAGTTTACTTTATATTCACTTTCACAAATATATAGGCCTATGACTAATCCAGAGATAATTTTAGTGCCAATCTTATAGACAAAATTGAAATACCGAAATGGAAAAGTGTACATTTCTACTCTCTTTGCCCAATAATATTAACCTGTCACTTCAGTGCTGTTTCAAATATTCCTTGGCTGCTTTCCTTAAACCAAATTTGCCCAAAGCCCTGAGAAATCACATTTTCATAAGTAACTTAGGCTATATCCACACGTCCCAAGAGTGAGATTACCACATTGCCCCCATCAAAAACTTCTCTTATGTGATACTTAGAACTTTGAAAACTGACTTACACTTCTCTGCTAAACTCATCCTCAGGATTTAGGGCGATTCTTAATTAGCTTCTTATGCTCTAGTTAACGTGCTAACCCGTTGAGCTTCCATTTCAGAGGCAACATGATGGAAATGTGCATGTTTCCCATTTAAGAACTACTACACTCATATTTATACAGTAATTTTGTACGGAAGCTCAGCATCATGGAAAGTATAGCAACTGTGAGAGCTATAAACTTGAAGAATTTGCAAAAGAGGAAGAAAAATATTCATGAGATAATTTGCATCTTGTTACCTAATTTGAATTTTAATAGGCAGACTCCTACAATAGTCACATGCTGAAATATTGATTGAAAAGAGCCAAAGAAGGTATTACCAGATAATTACCATAGAATTTAAAATGCACGTTCCATTGTTTACATACAGTGTTTCTTTTTTTAAATGAGCACATTATAGAACATTCAGAGGTTAGAGCAGAAATGCAATATCAAATGCAAAATAAAATTATAAACCTCTGTATAATGAACTTTTTCTTTTCCATTGTAGAGCAGTATGACAGGGCATACAGCCTTCTATGAGCAAGGCAAACGCTATACTGATAGATATTACGTCAAATGCAAAAATACAGATGTTTTATACAAAGTTGTACCTTGAGGCTCTATACATCACCACACATAAAAAACCACTAAAAGAAAGAGAGGGACTAAAAAGGAGAAAAAGACAGTAGAGAAGAGAGAAAAGAAAAATAATGCACATTAAAAGCATTTTAGAGCTTGTGATTAACAAAGGCACCAATAAATATCCTAAAGTCAATGTAAGACGGTTTAAAAAGCTTTTAAATGCTCCTGGCAATGGGTAGGCCAATTACCAGGAAAAAAACTTCTGAACACACAGGAAGAGTACTTTTGTCTAAACAAACTGAAAAGCAAACGAATAATGTATTTCCTTGGTTTCCTGTGGTGAGTTCTGCCTAAAATATAAAGAGAAATGTGTAACTACCTGACATATTACCATGAACAATTCATATATACCTGCTCACACCGCTCATTTATAAATTTTAATCAGAACAAAATCCTAGATGCCTAAACCTGGCTCTCCAAAGAAAGAGTGGATAAAAACCAATTTTTCTTTTACTAGAAAGGCTTCAGCAGATAAATGATAGGAAAACTTCGGTTCAAAACACCTGTTGAAGGTAAAATTGATTTTCTAACTGTTATTTTAGGAAGCCAGCAACAGATAACACAAAAGGGGAGGATTTTAGTCTTAGCTTGTTTGTTTCTCTCCTTACTTAATACGTATTTATATTAACTGTGTGTGCGAGATATATATATATATATATATATATATATATATATATATATATATATATATATAATAACACACATATGTAATACATGTATAAATATATGTACTTTAAACTATTGGTGATGCTTTTTTATGTCTGTGCTTCCAGAGGCTCAGTCCAACACTAAGGATCAAAAAATACTAAGAATAAGGGACGAGGCAGTTCATGTAGTAGTTATGAAGCCCCATTGCCCATTGCCATGGGGGAAAGAGATTGTACAAGGCTAGCCTGAAGCCACAGATTTGTCATCTTTTCAACCTCCCCATCTCCTCCTTTTCTTCCTTGTGTCCCTTCATGTCTCCATATCTCACTTAATTTTTTTTTTTTTTGCAAAAACAGTTTTTAAAAAATTAAACATGGATTTTTTTCTGTTGATTTCAACAATTGAAGAGCTTTCAGTCCTTTTCAGAACTCTAGTATAATTTATAAAGACATTCTACCCACGTCTGCTAGCTAATCAAAAAGTATGTGCATACAAAGTAGTTGCTGATTCATTAAGATTTCATTTGAAAAGAACTTCTAAATAGTTGATCATATCCAGTGAGTTGGTGATTCCAGACTATTTTAACACTAAGAGATTAAAGGATTACTGAATTCAACTGCACCTACCCAATGACTTCCTAAACTCTTTCAGAAAAATATATAAATCCAATATTTGTACAGTAAGGTTTAAGTACAGTTAATGTGTTAACTTAAATATCATTTTTGTACAGTAATAAAAGAAAACAATGAAAATCAAACCAAAGATAACCTTTCTTTCATCAACTCAACAAAATATTTTTACAATTGAACAACCAAAAAATAGATTGTATATTTAGATACTTATGGGAGGAAAAGTAGAAAATACTAAGACTATGAAAATTAAAAATATATTAAATAACAGAAATAATTTGTAGAATATTTAGGGTTAATGTTATACAATTTTTTTTTTAATCTCTACCTTCTGGAGGTTTCATGTGGTTTGTATTTCATTTGACCAATTAATAGTGGTTTAAATATTGTAGGTCATATTCTCGTGTCAGCTCTAATGAGGGAAAAGAAAAATGTACACTTCAAAACAATGCTTTGAATGAAAAGACAACTTTTAATGTATGTAAGATTTTGTTTTTACTACTGTTATGTGAAAGGTGTACTTTTATGGTATATTGCTTATTCACTTTTGCTCAATTTTGCTAAAAGGTTATTGAATGTAAATTTGTTTTAAGTGTTATCATTTTTCTACAACCTTTATTTTGTTTTCTTTTTCTCAACCGACCTTTCAGTCTGTAACATGTTTACACTGTCTCCAGTCCTATGAAATCTGTTTTGCTTCAGAGTTCCACACCATGCACAAGTAGCCCCTGAATGACCTGCATCTTTGAGTTATGTGAACTGTGTAATGCCCCTTCCTCTGTGATTGTGTGTCAGGCTTGTGAGTGATGTGTCTTCAAAGAGATATTGTTCAAAAGCAGAGTGCATGCTTACTCTCCAAGG